>NC_056726.1:1253294854-1253447354 GCF_019279795.1 Protopterus annectens
GTTGTCCATCTCGCCTTCATTCTTGCTGGATGGGACCGCGTCCCTAGCACCTTGTCCCGGGTGGCCTATCGGATCGGACTCTTGAGTACAGTGGAACCAAAGTTGGCTTGGTCTCTAGAGACTAAGTCCAACTTATAATGGGAAATGAAGGTATGGGGAGAAGCCCAAGTAGCTGCTGCACAAATCGAATCAATAGGCAGTCTGTCTTGGAAAGCTATAGATGTAGCTAAAGCTCTAGTTGAATGAGCTCTAGGTTTGGTTGGCAACTGTTGATGTCTGATCTCATACACAAAGGTAATCAATGAAGTAAGCCATCTAGAAAGAGATACCTTAGAAACTGGAAGGCCCATTTTGCCTTCTGCATAGGAAACAAACAGTTGATCAGACTTCCTAAATTGTTTGGTCCTGTCTAAATAGTACTCAAGTTGGCGATGGACGTCTAACAGATGTAATTTTTGTTCCGATCTGTTCGAATAGTTAGGAAAGAACACAGGAAGATCAATGGTTTGATTCAAATTTGCCGGTGAAGCTACCTTAGGCAAAAAGGAGGGGTTGGTACGTAAGGACACCCTATCCTTATGAAACAAAAGACAAGGGGATAGAGTACACAGAGCATGAATTTCAGAGACTCTTCTGGCTGAAGTAATAGCTACTAAAAAGAGTGTTTTCCAGGATAGCAATTTCATTGAGCATGAAGCCGCAGGTTCAAAAGGGGGGGGGGGGAATCAAGGACGTCAGAACCAAGTTGAGATCCCATAGTGGAGGAGGATCCCTGATAGGTGGTTTGAGGAGAAAAACCCCCCTTTAAAAAGGCTTTGCAGAGTTTGTGAGACATAATGGAGGACTCTGATACTCCAACATGAAAATTAGATATAGCTGCCAATTGAACCTTGATGGTAGAAGGAGACGAACCTGAGTGGAAAAGTTCGGCTAGAAAATCTAGAACTGATTGAATGGAAGCAGTGAAAGGATCTATATCCTTTGAGTGCGCCCAAAAGGAAAAACGTTTCCACTGACTAAGATAAATCCTCCGAGTGGAAGATTTATGAAAGGCTATTAAAATATCTCGAACTGAGTGAGATATTAGAGGAAGCCTGGCTAGAGTTAGAATTGGAGAAACCATGCTGTGAGGTTGAGAAGGGAGGGAGTGGTGCAACTGACCCGACTGATGGGTCAAGAGATCTGGAACTGGGTCCAGATGACAGGGTTGCTCCAACAGATAACGGTGAAGAAATGGGAACCAAACCTGTCGAGGCCAGTAAGGGGCAATGAGGATCATGGAGGCTTTCTGAGCGATGGCTTTCTGTATTAGTTGAGATATCAGTGGAAAGGGAGGAAAGGCATACAGAAGTCCCCGGGGCCAATCGTGGACTAGAGCGTCTCTGCTGGGATGGCCTGGTTGGGGAAAGAGGGTGAAATAATCGTCGCACTTGCTGTTTTGGGGAGTAGCGAAAAGGTCGCAGCAAGGACGGCCCCACTTTCGAAAAACCTTGTCCAACACTGAATTCTTCCGAGACCACTCGTGAGGCATGAGAATAGCTCTGCTCAATTTGTCCGCAATGACATTGGACTTCCCGGGAATGTGCGTTGCTAACAGAAACCGCTGAGAAGAAATCGCCCATTGCCACAGTCTGAGTGCCTCTCGACATAGGGAGTAGGATCTGGTTCCGCCTTGTTTGTTTATGTACCACACCACAGACATATTGTCTGTCTGAATTGCTATAGTTCCTTTGGGAAGAGAGTCTTGTAGGGCTTGCAACGCTAGAAGCACTACTCTCATCTCTAGGACATTTATGTGCAAGTGGCATTCGAAAGATTGCCATATGCCCTGGACTGTCCTGCCCTGGTAATGCCCCCCCCACCCGATCAGGGAGGCATCCGTTGTCAGTGTAGCAACCGGGGGGGGGGGGGGGGGGCAAAGGGTCTTCCTAGGAAGAGTTGGGGGGATGAGATCCACAAAGAAAGATGATTCCTGCACGATTGTGTTATCACAATGGAATGGGACATTGGAAGTTGTTGGTACGACCATTGTGTGAAGAGCATCCATTGTAAGATTCTCATGTGGAATCTGGCCAAAGGAAGAAGAGGGATAGCGGCCGCCATTATCCCCAAGACCTTCAGAACCAATCTGACTTTGATTTTGTTGCTTTGTAAAACCAGAGAGACTTGTCTGTGTATGTCTGCTATTCTCTGCTCTGTGAGTCTGGCTGACATGCTGACTGTGTCTAGATTTGCGCCTATAAAGGTAATAACACGACAAGGCAGACTGTTCGTAATTTATTGAAATGCCTAATGTTTGACATGTGTGAAAGGTATAGTCTCTGGCAAGAAGCAGAAGATGCTTGGTGGGGGCTGTAAGGAGCCAGTCGTCTAAATACGGAAACACTTGGAATCCTTGACGTCTCAAATGAGAGCCGACCACTGCCATGCATTTGGTAAACACTCGGGGGGGGCTGTAGTGAGTCCAAAGGGCAGGGCCCTGAATTGAAAATGACTGGTTCCCAGCCTGAAGCGGAGGAATCTCCTGGAGCGTCGGCTCATTTTGATGTGGTAGTAGGCATCCTGGAGATCTATAGAGCACATCCAGTTGTCCCGCACCAAAAGGGGTAGAATGGACTGCAGCGTGACCATCCGAAATTTTGTTTTCGACAGACTTGTTCAAGTTGCTGAGATCCAAAATGGGTCTCCAGTCCCCTGTTTTCTTTGGAACCAAAAAGAATTTGGAGTAAATTCCGGACCCTTGTTGGTCTGCTGGAACTGGTTGAATGGCTCTTTTTGCAAGCAGCTTTGATATTTCTAGCGCTGCTTGCTCCCTTTGACTGGGTGGAACATCTGGAAGGGATTTTTTTTATTGCTTTGGAATGCGAAAGAATGGGATTGTATAGCCTTTGGAAATGATAGACTGTACCCACTTGTCTTGAGTTAGGGATTGCCAGGCTTCCGGGTACAGAGATAGTCTTCCCCCGACTGCCTCCGAAGGTGGACAGTCGGGCAACATCTCAGGGATGCTGAAAAGGCTCGTCGGAGAAGGTTTCTCGACTGCCCTGATTCTGCGGGCCCCCTCTGCCTCTAGGGCGGCGTCTACCATTATTGTTCCCCCTTCTGCCTCTAGAGGGGAACCGACTCTGTGCGTCAGGCAAGGCTCCTTGAGATGGTTTGCGGAACCACATCTTTCCCCCCCTTCTGGCCTTTGGGGTAAGGTCTAGGAGGAGTAGAAAAACGGACTCCCACGGCAGAGAGAGTCTTGCCTTCAGTCTCGCACCTAGTCGGGGTTTCCTTCACTTGAGGACCAAAGAGGGATGATCCATCAAACTGGGAGTCAGTGAAGGACACCTTGAAAGGGTCCGCAAAATTACATGGCCGCATCCAGGCGTGCCGACGTAAGGCCACACCTGTACCTGCCGCTCTACTCGCTCCCATCTGCCGCATACGAAAGGAGGCACATGGAAGAGTTAACTATTGAGTTGAGGGTAGCTAGCTGAGAGTTCATCCTATCCTGAAAACCCGCAGCTGTTGGATCCTTTAACATTTCACTCGCTTCCTTGATCAAATCTCTCTGGAGACGAGTGAAATGACACAGGTAGTTCAGCGAGCGCATAGAAAAGGTCGCTGACGAGAACATTCGCTTCCCGTACCTGTCCATAGTCCTAGACTCCTTGTTAGGAGGATGGACAGGCACTGAAGGATCTGCTAGCTCCTTGGTGGCTGCAGCCACCACCATAGCATCCACAGAGACGCCTTTGGTCAAAAATTCTTTGTCCTTGGGGGCAGTAATAAACTTTGAAGGTCTCCGGGGAGTGGGGTCCACAGAGTCAGGAGCCATCCAGGCCTTCTTTGCCACCACCTGCATAAGTGGGTCAAAGGGAGGGGACACCCAGGAGGTGGAAGGGCGAGCGCCAAACGCCTCAAGATACACAGATTCATCCTCTGAAGGGTTGAGGGCTGGCCAATTCCCCCTCTGTTTTAAGATCTCGAGGATGTCTGCAAAAGAGACATCTTCAGAGGGGGAACGAGGGGAACCTTCAGAATCCTCTAAATCAGTGTCTGAGGTGACAGACTCAGGACAGTCTATGTGCTTCCTCTTGCACTGCCTCTTCCTAGGAGGCTCTCCTGCCGGGTCAGGAGAGGCCTCGGAAGAGGAGGAGATCCCCACTGGGGATACTTAAGGAGCTGGCTCTCTGCGATCCGGGATGAGGGAGTGAGCAGAAATCACCGGAGGCACCGTGGAGGGAGGGGCAGATTGAGCAGACTGCGGGGTTGAACAAGGTTCTAACACGCTCCTCATGACCTCGAAGGCACCCCTGTCAGGCAGAGCCGGAGGTCTCCGCTCCGAAAAGCTGAAAACCTCCCCCGGCACCGACAGTGATGGCTCCGAGGCCGATGTCGGAGCCGAACTCACCAGCGCCGAAGCACCGAGAGGGAGAGCAGGGTCGAACAAGGGTCCAATGCCACTCGCCCCCTCGGAGCCGATGAGGGAAATCCGGCGTCGAGATTCCTCCAAGGAAGAAATCGGAGCAGACGACGGTACCGAAGACAACGGTATCGGTTCCGACGCAGCCACAGTCTCAGGTCCGAGCCACCCCGGTTCCGAACTCAAAGGAGTCAGAGGAGGAATATTTTGAGTGATAGGATTAGCCATCGACTGTTGAGTCGGGCTTTAAAGCATCTGGGCCAGTGCCTCGGACTTAAGTCGACTCACTACCCTCTGAAGGTCATGATCAGAAAGCCTCGATGACCTAGAGGAGTGAGATCTATGGCTCCGTTCAGACAGCAATGGAGATGCTGGAGCCGAATGAACGGAGCCGATAGATGGAGGTCGGTTCCGACAATCTGATCGGAGCCGACTCACCAGCGTCTGCCTCGGCTCCGGCCGGAGCAGAGGAAATAGCAGGTACAAGAGTTCGAGAATCATCGGCTCCGGCCGGAGCCAATGTTCGAACAGCCTTCGAAGCCCCAGAAGACGACTCGGATACTGGCGCCGATGGTGTGGTAGACTTCGATGGTTTCCCCGAAGACTGAGTTGGGGGACCCTCATTCTTCAATAAGCCCCTTAGAATGAGCTTACTTTTACGCTCCTGCAGGACTCTAGGGCTGAAGCCATGGCAAAACGCTCATGAGTCCTGCAGGTGCAAAGGTCCCAGGCAGTACACACAAAAAGTGTGACTGTCTGTCAGAGACATCTTCTGACAGCACGAGTCACACTTCTTAAAGCCTGAGACCTTTGATTCCTTAGACATGTCTAAGAAGAAAAAGTGTAACACAATCACACACACACCGATTAGACTTATTAGAAATTAAATTAAATTTAAATTAAAAGTAGTTTAGAAAATTAAATCCCTATAAACACAGTCACTCCAACTACTAGGAAGGGAGGGACTGGGCCTAAGGCCCAAGGGAAGAACTCTAGTGAGTTTTAGGGGAAAAAAAAGGGTGGATTTTGACTAGGAAAGGGGAAACTACTCACTGTACAAAACTATGAAGAAAACTAACTTAAAAGGGGGAATTATCTAAGAAATTAACTAGTTTTTTTAAAACTAACCTGACGAGCCGGTTGAAACTCACCTCGATCGCTATAGCGGCAAACGAGATCTGAGGAGTCACCGCCTAGCATTGTGGGATATAGGGGAGCCTCGAGCCGGTGGAACTAGCTCTCGAGCTTTTAGAGTGGCCGAGTCGGAGCCGAGGGTCGGCTCCGAACCCATCCAGCAAGAATGAAGGCGAGATAGACAACTTAACATGTCATTTTACCACACAGTGTCTTGGTGCAAATGGAATAGAGAGATGGTTGCTCAATGATCTCCCATGCTTAGCAAACACCCATGAACATATAACGCTCAAAAGCACAATCCAATGATCAGCAAAAACAACTTCCAATGGAAAAATATTTTAACAAAAGAGACAAGACCACGGACCAGTTTGAAATTTTAGGACTCTTGCTAGACCTTTCTCTAGCACTTGTAACTAGATAAAAATCATATTAAAAGCATATGAAATGATTAACTACTATTATATACTGGACTTTCTGACTTGGGATGCAAGAATTCATGGTGTGGATGCTTAATAACACATCCATACATTAACTTGTTCTGCACAGTAACACACAAATTACACCAAGGTTTCAACTCCTAAATGCAAAAGGCACCTCAGTAACTTAACACCTATTTTTCATTAGCTACTCCACAACCCCTCAGTAATTAAATCATTAAGCATCAAAAGTATGACAGACTGTTCATCTCACATCTTCAGAAAACACAAATGCAACAGCAGACACAATGTTTAAAGCAGTACTTCACCAAGCAATATATTATTTGTACAGCCTTCAACAGGCAAATGCCAATTACTCAAAGTGGGGCAACACAAAGCTGCAATACTACTCGACAAATATGCTGAACCAAATTCCCTGGCTGCCTAAATGTCCAGACTTCTTACAGGTTTCATAAGTGTGTACTAGGCTAATGGCCCTGGAGCCTTTACAAGCCTAGCCCATAGGATTACCCAGGCTTCGGGCCACCTGACCTTAGTTCCTAGTGCCTCTGTCAAGTAGAGCCACTGGAGTGATCCCCAGAGTGAATTTTCCATTTCCCATCCACTCAAAATTTCTGTTGAAGGCCAGTGAGGTGCTCTGCTTGACATGTATGGGAAGTCTATTCCATAGCATGGGCAGTCTCTGGGTTATAAACCTGTCCCTCCAGCATGTTCTGTTGACTGTGGTAATGAGGTTGAGGTCTCTGGAGCGTGTGGTGCAGAGGGATTGAGATTTCTTTAGATGTAGCATTTCTAACACAGCTGGCTCAGACATGGCTTTGTAAGTCAAGCAGAGATCATCTCAAAGTAGGCGATATACAACGGAGAATAGTTGGAGGTTTTTGAGTCTGCCCATACAGTACAAATGTTTAAGGCCTAGGATCCTCTTTGTGAGGTACTTTTGCGGCCTCTCCAGTTGTTGCAGGTGTCTAGTGAGGTACATGCCAAATGGGGCATCGTACTCGATAACTGGCCTAATGAGGGAAGAGTAGAGGGAGACTGTCTTTTCTCCCTGGATGCAAAACCCTTAGTAATGAGATGTGCCACATAGGACTTTCTGACCACAGTGACAACGTGGTGGTCAAAAAAAAAAAGTTGCTGTCAACCTGTGTTCTCAGATCTCATAACGCCTTCTGTGTTCACTGGACTACCATCAATGTGATAATCCAAGGGACCCGGGTTTTTCCCAAGGGAGAGGATGACATTTTTTGGCATTCAGCTTAAGGCCATGGTTCTGACACCAGTCATTGGTGTCACTAGGCCTTTCTGTGGGATATCAACATCACTTGGGGAATTAATAGCTCCCATCTTGCAATTCTCTGCAAAATTTGTCAGCCAGAGTCCCTTGGTGTTGGCCTGGACTTCAGAAAAGTAGATACCAAACAGGAGAGGACCCAGGACCGAACCCTGTGGGACTCCACTTGTGACTGGTCGACAGTCTGACTTGGGAGTCGACTACTTTCACACTGTGGGTTCTGTGAGCCGGTTTGCAACCCACCTAGTGATATAGGGGTTGATGCCTAGCTTGGTGAGTTTTTCTATGATTCCTGAGTGGGGAATGATATATCAAAGGCCTTGGCCAGATCAAGGTAGGCTGTATGAACCACCTTGTCTTTATCCACAGCACTGGTGACTGACTCAAAGAAGTCTATCAAGTTGAGCAGGCATGATCTACCCTTCACAAAACCAAACTGTGTAGGATCCAGAGTTTGGAGATTCCCTATATCCTTGTTTATTAGGTACATGATGATGCGGTCCATAGCTTTGCATATCAGACTCATCAGGCTAATTAGGCGATAATACCCAGAGTCTGTAGTCACTCCTCCTTTGTGGAGAGGGATGACTGTAGCAGTGCGCCATTCGGTAAGGACAAAGCCTGAGGTGAGGCTGTGATTGAACAGGGCTACACAGGTCAGGTGCTTGGAAGCTTGGACAATGCTGTTTTAACCTGTGCAGCAGTAATACTGGGTGCCTGGCAATTTACTGGTATTGCTATTGGTGGGGGGGGGGGGGTGTAAAGTTAGCAATGAATCTGTCTGCCAGTATAATGGCAATATCTGTTGGCTCAGTATAGGAGGTACCACTTCTGCAGTGGCTCAGAGCAAATCTGGGTACTGCCATGGAGATTTGTTACATAACTACAGAAGGCCTTGTGATTGTCTTTACTATCTGCTGCAATTCCATTTTCATACTGCACTGTTATAACTTGTTGATACTTGTGAACCTCTGCTATCTCTGAAAAAACAAAAAAACAAAAAAAATCTTGCTTTTTTCCCACTTTTCTGAGATTTAAAAAAGTTCAGTTACAGGCTTACTGTTCTGAATCGTTTGTAAGTTTCTTGGAGGCCATTTTTTGCTTGGGCTAAAGGGAAATCTCTGTTCATCAGTGGCAGTGATAAACAATGAGCAGCCTGCCTGCCCCTGTGGGAGTGGTTACTGACTTGAAATTGTAGTTTTATTGGCCATTTTGGGTCAATTCCCAACTCCTTGATCTTCCTCTCTTAAATCCAGACTGCCTCGTGGTTTTGGCGTCTTTTCAGACTTGTTGGCTGTTGAAGCACCCACCAAGAGGAGAAAACGCTGAGAGAAGAAAGGAGCCACTTTTGAGATTAAGTATTTTTCTTCAGATTATTTGCTAAGTTTTTCTGCATAGCCACCTACTTAGAGCATTTTCTGGCTTGTTAAACTTGATTTCTGCATTAGTAACTGTATTTAGAGCACAACCTAGAGCTGTTTACTTTATTTCCTGTTTGCACTTATTTTTAAAATTGTTTTTTTCTCAAAACTTGCATTTTATCTGTCTCTGGCCTAGCACTCAAGTGTGGGGGTCATTTACTGCACTGTCATAACTTGTTGATACTTGTGAACCTCTGCTATCTCTGAAAAAACAAACAAAAAAAAATCTTGCTTTTTTCCCACTTTTCTGAGATTTAAAAAAGTTCAGTTACAGGCTTGCTGTTATGAACTGTTTGTAAGTTTCTTGGAGGCCATTTTTTGCTTGGGCTAAAGGGAAGTCTCTCTGTTCATCAGTGGCAGTGAAACATTGAGCAGCCTGCCCCTGTGGGAGTGGTTACTGACTTGAAACTGTAGTTTTATTGGCCATTTTGGGTCAATTCCTAACTCCTTGATCTTCCTCTCTTAAATCCCTCTTTTGCGCGGTTTTGCACGTTTTTGTGCAAAGCGCAACAACGGGCAGCGCCGCCTAATTGGGTTTAAACTATTCCTGGCTCCACAAAGTCTGCTCTTCACTTTTTCCCTTAGAACTGCTCTCTCTCTCAATTTAAACACCATATTCTCATTCTAAGGCCCTTCACTGGTCCAAATAAGTAATCTTACAAGTTAGCACTATTAAACCATAAGCACTACTTACTCATACTCTCTACGATTACCTTATCCCCTATTGGTCCGTCTTAATTCAGTTTCCCTATATTACTCTAGCATGTCCAAAGGTCAGTCAATGGTTTCCTCTCCAGTCCAGCTGGTGAATCTGGGAATTTTGAGGCAATGTTACAACTGTCTCATGTACACGGACAACCCTCTCCTCCTCCAAACAGGTTCACATATGTGAGAGATGCAACCATATAGCCAAACTGGAGGCGGAGCTCTCATCTCAAAACTGGTGAAACCAGTCAGGAGGAGAAGGTAACCTCACACAACACAATTCCAGTATCACATAGACCCACCACATCAGCGAACCAAACACATAAATACACAAAAACATACTCGAAGGCTCTAAATAAAAATCTACCTAAGCAACAGAGACCTCCAAAGCAGACATCCAAGCAAACGCTTACCCAAAACAAAACACGCACAACACATAGCCCACAAAGTCAGTGTGCCAAGCAACCACAGCCCTTAAGGCTGAATAACACACCTGATACTCTTGTAACAGGTGACTATTGTCAGACACACTGACATCCCGCTCACCAGGCTGAATAAAGAGAAGGTCACAGTGAGCTGACTGTCGGGCGCTAGGATCCGCCACATAACGCAAGCACTCAGGTCACTCCAAAGCAAATACAAATATGACTGTCATTGTACATGCTGGTGTGAATGACCGGAGACGTACCTCCCTGGACTACATGGAGACAGAGGAGCTCTCTGATCATGTAGCCCAAGCCGGTATGACCCTGACCTTGAGCAGCATCTTACCCTCACCTAGAATGATGCCACAGTACAAAGACAAAATGATCGATTTTAACAATTGGCTAAAACTTTGGTGTCATTCTAAGGGGATCCAATGTCTGTCAGCCTAGGATGAAATGCTCGACAAGCCACGTTGCTTCGCTAGGGACGGCTTGCACCTGTCACCACTGGGCTTTCGGATATTGGCAAAGGCTCTTGCCACCTCCATAGTGCCTTTTTTAGGCAAGGCTCAAAAGTCAAACCCACCTCCATAGACGGCACAAGAAACAAGAAACTAAGGGTAATGCTGCTAAATGCCAGAAGTCTTAACCTCAAGATGCACGCACTCAAAGCTCTCCTCAGTATGGAGAACATCGATATCTGTGCAGTGACATAAACCTGGTTCAAGGCTCCAGAGAGCACCCCAGCACTACCAGGTTATACCTCATATCATGCTTTTCGGCCCCAAAACCTGGACCGAACCACAAAAGGAGGGGGAGTGTCCATATTTATCAAGGATATCCACACCTCCAGGTTAGTGGCATTGCACGAAGTATCGGAGACCATCCATGCGCAACTAACAGTGGGCAGGACTGCTTTTCAGTTTATAGCATCCTACAGACCACCCTCTCAGTCAGGAATCCCACTCGGCTTTCCTGAAAACATTGGAGAACATGAAGATCTCTCCGAACACCATTATATTGGGTGACTTCAACTAACCAAACAGACTGGGAGCACTACTCAAGCCCCAGCACCTTAGCCCAAAGGTTCCTGGAAATTATAAACTCAAATGCTATGGAACAACTAGTCACCACTCCCACAAGAGGGGATAACATACTAGACCTGCTCATTACCAACATGGAGACTACGCTCCACACCTGAAGTATATCCCTCATTGGTAAGATCAGACCATAAATTAATTTCGCTGGATGTCCACATCCCGACCCCACCCCCAGCCCAGAAAACCACAGTGAAAAACTTCTCACTTCTCAAAACCGAAGTGGAATCCTTCAAGGCCCCAGGGCCAGTGGAAACTACGGCCCAAACTGCAGAATCCTATATAAACGCATTCTACAGACATCTCTAGGAATGCATGGATCATGCTATCCCAAACAAAACCAAAACCCAAACATCCAAAGGCAAGCGTCCAGTCTGGTGGACCCCAGCCATAAATAAACTGTAAGGAGGAAGATACTACATGACAGAGCAAAATCCCTAATAGGGAAGACATCCCTGATCAGTACTAGCAAAAAATTACGATCCCTCATAAAATCCTCCAAGGCCAGCTTCGAGAGAAAAATTGCTCAGGACACTAAAGACAATCATAAGACTTTTTTCAGTTATGTTAGGAACCTGGGATGCAACTCCCAGACTTGTTCGGAGTTGATTCTAAACGACAAAAAATACATTGAACCCACAGACATCGCCAATATCCTGGCAGACAAGTTCAGTGCAAACTTCTCCACGCCCTCCCCCCCCAAAAAAGAGCAAGTATCTATCCCGGCAGAGGGCTGCCTCCCAAACATCTCTGATGCTCAGGTGAAGGCTGCCCTCTCCAAAGCAAAAAACACTGCTTCTATGGGGACCAGATGGCGTCCCGGGTTGCGTCCTACATGAACTCCAAGAACTAATCCCACAAATAAAACAGCCGTACAATCTCAGCCTCACTACAGGATATGTGCCCACAGAATGGCGTACAGCAACAGTGGTCCCACTCCACAAAGGTGGAGCCTCCACGGACCCTGGAAACTATCGCCCCATAAGCCTGACTAGCTTAGTCTGCAAGGCTATGGAAAGGATCATCATGGAGCTCATAAAGACATTGGGGACCTACAGACACTAGATCCTACCCAGTTCAGCTTCGTCAAGAGCAGATCCTGCCTTTTGAACTTGGTTGACTTCTTCGAAACAGTCACCAAAGCCATAGATGAAGGGAAGGTAGCCCACACAGCCTATCTGGACCTAGCAAAGGCATTTGACACAATACCCCACTCAGGCATCATAGATAAGCTATCCAGCTTAAATATAAACCCCTATGTCACAAGATGGGCTGCAAACTGGCTCAAAGACAGAACCCACAGAGTGAGAGTTGCTGGAGCCATGTCAGACTCGAAACCGGTCACAACTGGCGTCCCACAAGGTTCTGTCCTGGGACCGCTCTTGTTCGGTATATACTTTTCCAAGGTACAGGCCAACGTGGGAGGACTATGGTTCACCAAGTTCGCAGACGACTGCAAACTAGGCGCCATAATGAACTCTCCAGCTGACACATACATCCTTCAAAAAGGTCTCGCAGAGACGGATAACTGGTGCCAGAGCCATGGTCTAAAGCTAAATGCCAAAAAGTGTATAGTCATACCCTTTGGCAAAAACAATGTGCCCACAAATTACCACATAGGCAGTAACCCATTAAGTACAGAGAAAGAAATTAGGGATCTGGAGACCCAAGTTGATAGCAATCTCTCCTTTGACAACCATATTGCCAAAGTGGTTAGAAAGACCTTTTACATAGCCCACCTCATCATGAAAGGATTCACATCTAGATCAAGAGAGGTAATTGTGCCCCTTTATTCATCCCTCATCAGGCCCATCATAGAATACAATGCCCCTTTTGGGATGTACCTTACCTGACACCTGCAGCAATTAGAAAGACCCCAAAAGTACTCCGATGCCATATGCTGCTCTGTTAAAAAAAAACTCCAGCTCTACTCAGTTGCATACCGCCTACTTCGAGGCGATCTATGCCCGACATACAAAACTATGTCCAATCCAGAATTAATGGACATGTTCCACCTCAGTAAATCTAAATCCCTTAGAGCCACACGCTCGAGGGACTTGAACCTCAGCTCTGAAATAAATAGAACTTGCTGGAGGGATAGATTCATAACCCAGAGGCTCCCTTCACTCTGGAACAGAATTCCAATTCATGTTAGGCAGAGCACCTCACTGAATCTCTTCAAGAAGAATCTTGATGAGTGGATGGGGGATTGTAGGTTTGTCCCGGGGATTACTTCCGTGTCACTATTAGACAGAGGCACAGCAAACTAAACCTTAAAAAGGGCACAGTATACTCAAATCAAGGGGTGGCATAAGCCAAACAAAATCGGGCTAGGCTTATAATTGCCGTAGGGCAGATAGCCTAGTATGAACCTATGAACCTATAAGCTAGCTTTAGAGGATTTAATGAGGGATCTGAACCTTTTGTTGAGGCTGATAAGGGAGTTTTTCCAATCTTGGGACTTTGCTTAATTCTGCATCAGTTTTCTCCTCCTGTTGTAGTTTGCTTATGGCAGGGGACCACCAGACTGGTTTCCTTTTTTGAGGAAAGCGTCTTGGTTCTATTGGGTATGGCGAGATCCATGCATTTGTGTACGTGTTCTTACAGTGCACTGGTGTATGATTCGGCGGTCATGCAACTATCCTCCATTTGCATGAGTGCCGTGAAGTTAGCTACCTCTGTTTTTAGGAGACCAAAGTCAGCTTCGGAGAAGTTTTTCATGATGCTTACCTTTGTAGGGGGGGGGGGGGATGAGGATTTCCAAGGAGATTAGCTTGTGGTCGGATCCAACCAGGGAGGAGTTGGCTATTGGTGTAGAACAACAGTCACCCATATAGGTAATGACCAGGTCAAGGTTGTTGCTACCTCTAGTGGGGGTAAGAACAAGCTGGTCCAGAGCATTGGAATTAATAATGAATTCCAGAAAGCATTGGGCAAGTGTATTGGTACATGAGCAGTTTCCCCAGTTAATGGAGGGGTAGTTGAAGTCATCCAGTATGACAGTGTTAGGCTGCACCCTAATATTCTCCAGAGTGCTTAGGAAAATACAGTCGTATACACCTACCATAAATGCAGATGTTAGAGTGTCTTCACGGTTGCAGTCATGACTGCAGGGTTCTCCCCTGCCGGCAGGCAGCCCTCGGTCGGCCAGAATCCCAAAGTCTGGGTCCGGCGTCAGCTGTTCAACCATGCTCCCTGACGTCAAGAGCGCCAGGAGTACAAAGCTGACAGCCGATGCCATCTTCTCCAGTTTTTCTTGCACCAGATGTCAGGAGTCCCAAAATAAAAAAGGTCCCATAACTTTTGCAAATACACCTCAGAAGAATGGTGAAAAAAGGAAATACACAAAAGTAAAAATAAGAGGGGACAGGAGGGAGGGAAACCCAGACTGCAACAGTGAAGACACTCGAACATCTACATTTATGGTAGGTGTACACAACTGTACTATGTTCATCATGTTTCACTGTTGCAGTCATGACTGTAGGGTAGAATCCCAAAGCTGAAAGAAAGGGAGGTGGTCATAAAGAGGAAGGGGCGGCTAAAAGGCCCTGCAAAACTGCAGAGGCAAAGCCTGCCCTAGACTTAGAGTAGAGAGGTAGATTGTAGTGCTTAGGAAATGTATGCACTGAACTCCAAGTTGCAGCTTCCAAAATGTCCTTGGTAGGAACTCCCCTGAGGAAGGCCGCAGAAGTGGCAGCAGCTCTGGTGGAATGAGTCCGTATACACCCTGGGATTTGCTTTCCATGGTGAGAACAACAATCTAATTCCATGCGCAATCCATTTAAAATGGTCTGTTTTGAAATGGCTTTACCTTGAGAACTTGAAGCATAAGAAACAAACAATTGATCTGATTTTCTGATGTCCTTGGTTCTGTTCAGGTAAAAACATAGCTGTCTGTGTACATCCAAGGAATGTAAGATCCTTTCCCCTTTATTTTGAGGAGTGGGGAAAAAGGTTGGCAAGTGTATAGTTTGATTTAAAGCCACCTTGGAAACCACCTTAGGCATGAAGGTAGGATTAGTCCTCAAAGATACCCTATCTTGATGAAAAATAATACAAGGTTCCACAGCCATAAGAGCTTGTAACTCTGAAACTCTCCTGGCAGAGGTTAGGGCTAACAGGATGGCTGTCTTCCAAGATAAAATCTTGATGTCAGAAGAGGCAGCAGGCTCAAAAGGAGGCAAGGTTAGTTTTTCCAAAACATAGATGAGATCCCATGCAGGAATAGGAGGAGATCTAGGAGGTCTTTAGTTCTTAGCTCCTCTGAGAAACTGTCGCATCAGCTGGTGGGAAAAGATGGGAGGGTCCATATTATAATGAGCAGAAATAGCAGAGGCATGTATCTTAATGGAAGAGAAAGAAAGACCCTTACGGAAGAGATCTGTCAAGTAAAGAAATTAAAGTAATGTTAGGAAGAAGAGGATCAGAATCCTGAGCCTGCATCCAGGAACAAAATCTTTTCCATTTTCCTGCATAAGATTTTCTAGTGCTAGGACGTCTGGCTTCTAAAATGAGATCCATAACCTGCTTGGGTAGTAAAGAAGAAATCAAAGGCCCTGGATTAACCAGGCTGCAAAGCTGAGAGTTCTGACATGAGTGTAGAACCTGACCCTGATGTTGGGACAGAAGGTTCGGAGACACAGGTAAAACCCAAGGGGGGTCCATGCATAGTTTTTTTTAGAGTTGGATACCAAAACTGCCGAGGCCAATTTGGAGCCAGCAAGATAATTCTTTTGGGCTTGTCCTTTTTTATCTTCAATAAAACCCGTGGAAGAAGAGGAAGAGGTGGAAAGGCATATCCCGAGAGGTTCCTCCAACTGAATGACAGAGCGTCCACTTTCCAAGCTTCTCTGTGGAAAGTCCTGGTACAAAAAGTCTGTAGTTGATGATTTAGATGGGATGCAAAGAGGTCTATGTGAGGACATCCCCAGACTGCTGTTATCATCCTGAATATCTTGGTGTCCAGCATCCACTCGTGTGGATCCGAAAGATTTCTGCTCAGACTGTCTGCCAGGAAATTTTGTTTCCCTGGTAGGAACTGAGCTTGAAGATCCAGACTGCAAGCTAGAGCTGTGTTCCATAGATCCATGGCTAGTCTGCAAAGGGGGTAGGAATGAGATCCCCCTTGCTTGTTTATGTACCACAACTGTGGTGTTGTCTGTCCGTATTAACAGTTGTCCTGGTTGTAAGAGATTCCTAAAGGCCAACAGAGCTTTCTGAAGGGCTAACATTTCCTTTAAATTGATATGTAGGTGCTTCTGATCCTTTGTCCAAAGGCCCTGCAAACAATTGCCCAGAAATGGGCTGCCCAAACATAATCCGAGGCGTCCGTGGTTAGAATCTGAGAGGCAGGAGGCAGACAGAAGGGCTTCCCTTTGTTCAGAGCACATGCCCTGGACCACCAAAGAAATTCCTTTTGAAGGCAAGGAAGGACGGAGATCAGTATGTCTAAACTGTGGCAATGCTGAGACCATACACTTTTTAGGTACCACTGTATTTTCCTCATGTGCAGTCTTGCATATTGTACGAGAAGGATGCAGGAGGCCATGTAACCCAAAGCCTACAGGAATTTCCTTGCAGACAGATGAGTTAAAGTTGCCAAGGTTCTGAAAGTTGAAGCCAGCTGCAACTGTTTTTCGGATGTCAGAAATGCCATCTGGGTTGTGGTGTTTAGAAGCGTACCCAGAAAAGTTATCTGTTGTGATGGTGTCAAATTTGACTTTATGTTTACAGAGAATCCCAGGAACTTGGAGGTTCTGTACAAATTCTAGATGCTGGAGTAAGACATCCTTGCTGTCTGCCTGAATTAGACAATCGTCCAGATAAGGGTAAATTTGAATTCCCTTGAGTCTGCAGTAAGCTACTACTGGAGCCAGGCATTTGGTGAAGACCCTGGGCGCAGTAGATAATCCAAAGGGCAGCGCAGAGAATTGAAAGTGCCTCGATCCGGCTTTGAACCTGAGGTATTTTCTGCGATCCTGCCTGATGGGAAATATGCCTCCTTTAAATCCAAAGTTACCATCCATGCATTTTTGGACAGCATTGGAAGTAGCCGCTGTAGAGTAAGCATCTTGAATTTTGGAATCTCTAGAAAGGTGTTCAAGGCAGACAGATCCAGAAAGGGTCTCCATGAGTTTTGCTTCCTTGGGACTAGAAAAAGCCTTGAATAAAAACATTTTCCCATCTCTGAAAGAGGAACCAGTTCTATGGCATTCATAGCCAAAAGAGCTTCCACCTGGTTTAAGGCCTCCGTCCACTGATGCTTTGGAAGGTCTGGCCATCCGCTTGGCCTTGGCAAGGTATGAAAATGAAATTTGTAACCTCTTAAAACCACATCCAAAACCCATTTGTGTTGGGTTGAGTCCAATTTTGATAAAAAAGAAAGTTTTCCTCCGAGAGGGGCTTCCAGGCAAGAAGTTCCTGTAGCCCAGCAGAGGGAGTCATTGAGTTTGTTTCCTTTGAGATTGTGACCTGTCCTCTCCTCCCCTAGGGGTGGAAGCAGTCCACTGTCTTGATCTATAAGCAGCTTGCGTTTGAGGCCTCCCACTGGAACGTCTATATCTACCCCTCTGAGGCCTGTCAGAAGGGGGAAAGGACCAATTTTTACAAGGCCAATTCCTGCTAAATCTAGGAGGCTGTACTTGTAAGAAATCTTTAACTGTTTGCATGGATTTCGCCTTATCCTCCATCTTTTTAATTACCTCTTCAGCTTTAGATCCAAACAAAACATTATGCTGAACAGGAGCATCCAATAATTTAGCCTTTATTTGTTCAGGCAAATTTTGTTCCTTTAGCCATGCATGCCTTCTAATGACTGTGCCAGAGGCCGCAGCCCTACAAGAAGCCTCCAAGGCATCAAATCCACAGTGTAAACCATGCTTCCCAACTTGTTCAGTGGCGTGCAATAAGTCATGTAATTCCTTATCCTCTGCACAGGCAGAAATGGAAGTAAGCTTCTGTTTTAAGACAAACAATAGAAATTGCTGGTATTTAAACATATGAAACTGACAGTTTAAAGCCCCAATGGACAGAGTAGCAGAAGTGTACACCTTTTTGCCCCATCTTTCTAAGGATCGAGAATCCTTTTCAGTAGGAATGGGATTTTTGGCAGAAGCGGCCTTAACTCCCTTGGGACCCTGAGAAATGGTTTCAGGGTCAGCAGAAGGGCTCATGTATAAAAACTGATGGGAATCAGGAACGCTGTAATATCTATCAGACTTAACAGGAGCAGGAGGAAAAGAGTCAGGGGTTAAGTTAGCCTCCGAAAAGGCATCATCCACAATATCCAAAACAGGAGGAATAGCCAGGGGTCTATGTTGGGGAAGAAGAAGAAATTCCCTCAGTCTTTTCTTGGATTCCGAAAACTCCTGTCCTTCCCAATGGAAATGTTCCCTCATTTCATGCAAAGTTTCCCCAAAAGAGAAATCCTCAGGGAAAGAAGCAGAAGGAATGGATTCTTCAGCATCAGAATCCTAATGAGGGAAAGAATATTCCTGATCAGAAGAAGAAACTGAGGAAACAGAAGCCTGATCAGAGGAATCATAAGAAACGTCCTGCCTTGGCCTTTTGTCTGGAGGGGGATGAGAACCTCTAATCATAGTAATTAAATTCTCCGCCATCTTGAGTAACTATTTCTGTGACTTAGGAGCCGGTTCAGAACAGGCCTGTGTTGAAGTCTTTTATTTTGAAGGAGTCTTTGCCTTTGTCTTTGGCTTTGCCTTTATTAGTAGCTGAGTAGGCCTGAAAACCCCTTCGGAAGCCGGTACCTGCACAGTGGCTCCAGACCCATCCGAAGGAGCATTGTCCGAAGGTCCTGCAACAGAAATATTTAAAGGCCTGGTTGGCTCCTCATGAGAGTCCGTTTCGGCCGTCTGTTCTGAAATGGCAGACAGGGGCTGCAAAAGTGCCTCACTGACTACGGCCGAACCTGAAGCTGGCTCCGCTTGTGCGCTATCAGATTTGGACCTCGGAGGCCTGTCTTCATCCTTGCGACGCTTGTGAACTCCGGTAGCCGGGACTGTATCCGACATTTTGTAGTTAAAGCACCTACCGAAGTAATGAAAAGCAAAATCGTACCTTCGCTTAACAGTATGTTGATTGAATCTAGCACAAAACCAACAACTAGCTATGTCGTGGTCAGGGCCCACGCAAGGAGTACAGTAAGAATGAAAATCCTTATGAGGTATTTGCTTCCCACATGAAATACAATTATTAACATTTTCTGACATCGGAGTGGAGCAAGAAAAAAGTTTCCCCAACGGGGTACTTAGCTGTGAGTGGAGAAGAAAATCTTCTGACCGAAGTATATCAGGAAAGTTCGTCAGGAGTCAGCCGACCGGCACTTGCGAACTGCTATCACCGCACTGCAAGAAAGACTGGAGAAGATGGCGTCGGCTGTCAGCTTTGTACTCCTGGCGCTCTGACGTCAGGGAGCATGGTTGAACAGCCGGCGCCGGACCCAGACTTTGGGATTCTGGCCGACCGAGGGCTGCCTGCCGGCAAGGGAGAACCCTACAGTCATGATTGCAACAGTGAAACACTATGAACATCATGGAGTGCTAGTCTTGGGTTATGGTTGGGGACCTATAGCAGGCTACGATCTGAATCGGTGTTACTCAATGTTAGCTGCACCTGAAGTATCTCAGATGCATTATGTTGGGCTACCATTCTAAAGGTGTGCGCATCCTTTATTAATATGGAAACACCACAACCTTTGGAGCTTTGATCCAAGTTCTGGGACCGAAAGGTGTGGAATGAGTTATAGCCTGGTAGTGCAGGAGTGCTTTCTGCTGCCTTGAACCAGGTCTCTGTTACAGGACAAATGTCGATGTTCTCCATTTTAAGGGGTGCTTCGAGCAAGTGCATTTTGAGATTTAGACTTCTAGCATTGAGCAGCATGACTCTCAGATTGCATTTGTTTGTAGCTGTTATGGTGGTAATTTGGTCTTTAAAACACCGCCTAAGAAAGACACTCTTGGGGTTGGCAAGAGCCTTGGCCAGTATCTGGAAGTCCAGAGGTGACAGATACAGACCATCTCTAGCAAAGCATCGAGGTCTGTCAATCATGTCATCCCAAGCAGACAGATACTGGATCCCCTTAGAATGACACCAGAAACAGCCAATTGTTGAAATCAATCATTTTCTGCTTGTACTGTGGTATCATTCTGGGTGATGGTAGGATGCTGCTCAGGGCTAGGGTCATACCCGCCTGGGTTACATAAGAGCTCCTCCATGTCTCTTTTCATGTAGTTCATGGAGGTACGTCTCGGGTCATTCTCACTCACATGTACAATGACAGTCATATTTCTACTTGTTAAGGGACCTGACTGCATACGTTATACGGCGGACTCTGGCGTCTGACAGGCAGCTGACTGTTACTTTTTCCTTATTCAACCTAATGAGTGGGACATCAGTGTACCTCAATATAGAGTAATCTAAGACTACTGCGTTGGGCATGCGGTTTTGCCTTAGGGGCTTTGGTTGAGTGGCACACTGTTTAGGAGAGTTGTGTGTCTCGTGATTACATTTGTTGTGGTGGTCGGGTGCGTTTCTGCCTTGGAGGTCTCTGTTTGGGTAGACTTTTATTGAGAGCCTCTGCAAAGGTGGGTGTGTGGTTTGTGTTTTTATGTGAAGGCAGTGCTGGTGTGTGCTCTGGGGGGCTGTGTTCCATATGGTGTGGTGCAAGTGTTGACCTTCTCCTCGAACAGCTATTCGAGTCTTGGCTGGAGAGTGCATGGTTTCTAATTTGGATATATAAGTGCATCTCTCAGAAGTCTGAGTGTTGGGAGGTAAGAGGAGGGGGTTGTCCGTGTACATGAGGCAGCTGCTACATTGCCTCAGGATGCCCAAGTTCACCAGGTTAATAGGAGGCAGCACAAGGAATTGACCTTCACACATGCCTGGAAAGGTGGGCATTAATAAATACTAGAGCAGTTTCCATGTAGAACGTTTAGTGCTGGTAGCACTTTTGTCTGCTACAATAATTGCTACAAGAAGTCTGGTTAAGTGCTAAACTAATAAGCTAGTAAAAGTGCAGAAGAGGAGAGAACTGGCAGATCCAAGGGAAAAATTGAATAGCAGACTTTGGCACCGCTCAGAAGCTTACAAACAGTCCTGGATACAGCAAATCTGTATCTGGACTAGATTAGTTACAGGAAAGATGGGAAAACAAGTGCAGATGTGGACTTTTAAACCAGAAAGTTGAAAGAGATGGAAAAACTGCCTTAACAGCCAATAAGCTACAAATTCCTGGCCAGAAACGACTCCTCCTGTGGTAGATAGGCTACCTAGTGCTTACCACTCCCCACTGATGAGCTTTAATGCTTTCCTCCAACACAGAAAGCCTTGGGGGGCTCAGAATCTTAACAGTCATGGATATAGCAAATCTGTTTCTGGACTAGACTAGTTACAGAAAAGGCGGGAAAAGTACAGTTTTGTACCTACCATAAATGTAGATGTTCGAGGATTCCCTTGCTGCAGTCCTGACAATTGGGTATAGTCCGCGTCCCAGTCGGCCCGAATACCAGAGTATAAGGCTGACGTCGGTCATGGCGCCTTAGACTGACGTCAGTACGTCAGGGTACTAATGCGCATGACCGACGTCATTTCCTCAGTCTTTTCTTGCCCCAGATGTCAGAAGACCCAAAAAGACAAGTCCCAAAAACAACCTGCATCAAAAAACATGTACAATATATACAGTAATATATACAAAAATATAAGCATGTAAACTCACCTACACAACCACCCTGAAACACAGAGGGAAGGAGGGAGGGTAAATTGGACTGCAGCAAGGAATCCTCGAACATCTACATTTATGGTAGGTACAAAACTGTACTATGTTCTTCGTCTTCCCTTGCTGCAGTCCTGACAATTGGGTAGAATCCCAAAGCAGAGGTAAGGGAGGCTGGCAAATTATAAAGTAGCAGGAGCTGACAACATGCCTTGTAAAACAGCTGTGGCAAAACCAGCTCTAGTCTTAGAGTATATAGGCAGGTGATAATGCCTAGAGAAAGTATGCACTGAACTCCAAGTAGCTGCTTCCAGAATATCCTTAGTTGCCACCCCCTTAGAAATGCTGTTGAAGTGGCAGTAGCCCTAGTGGAATGAGGCCTAATCCCAGCTGGAACCTCTTTGCCATGATGGGAATAACAAAATGCAATGCAAAAGCCAATCCACCTAGAAATAGTTTGTTTTGACACAGGCTTGCCCTGTGAACCTAAAGCAAAAGAAACAAGTAACTGCTGAGACTGCCTAAAATCTTTAGTCCTGCTCAAATAATAACGCAATTGCCTGTGTACATCTAAAGTGTGCAAAATCTTTTCCCCTTTATTTTGAGGATCTGCAAAAACGTAGGCAAATGAATAGTTTGGTTTAAAGCCACACTAGAAACCACCTTAGGCATAAAGGAAGGATTAGTGCGTAATGATACCCTGTCCTTATGGAAAATCAAAAAGGGCTCTACTGCCATAAGGGCCTGCAACTCAGACACCCTTCTTGCAGAAGTAATAGCCAACAGAAAAACAGTCTTCCATGACAAATATTTCAATTCAGCAGTAGCTGCAGGCTCAAAAGGTTGTAGAGTAAGTTTTTCCAACACAAAATTGAGATCCCAAGCAGGAGTAGGAGCTCTACGTGGGGGTCTTATATTCTTTGCCCCTCTAAGAAACTGCTTGAACAAAGGATGCGAAAACAAAGGTGGGTCACAATCATAGTGAGCTGAAATTGCTGCAGCATGAATCTTTATGGAAGAGAAAGACAAACCTTTGTCCAATAATTCAGTAAGATATTGAAGAGCCACACTCAAATTAGGCTCTGAAATCTCCAAATTCTTTGCTGTACTCCAAAATAAAAATCTCTTCCATTTTTCTCGTACACTCTCCTAGTACTAGGCCTTCTAGCTTCCATAATCACATTTAAAACTTGTTGAGGAAGCTGAGACCTACCATGCTTCAACACAGAATATGCCAAGCTGTGAGATGAAGAGATTGAAGCTTGACATTGAGCAGATGACCGTCCTTCTGAGATAACAGATGAGAAATCAGAGGTAAAGGCCATGGAGGCTTCTTTACAAGACTCCTTAGAAGTGGGTACCAGTGTTGCCGAGGCCAATCTGGAGCTATCAAAATCATCCTTGGCCTGTCCTGTCTGACCTTTAGTAATACCTTTGGAAGAAGAGGTAGAGGTGGAAAGGCATAGACATGAAGGTTTTTCCAACTGAAAGACAGAGCATCCACTTTCCAAGCTGTGTGATGAAACCCCTTTGTGCAATACTTTGGCAGCTGGTGGTTTAGTGGAGAAGCGAACAGATCTATGTCTGGAGTTCCCCATGACACTGTCAATTTCTGAAATACATGAAGATCCAGTTTCCACTCGTGGGGATCCATGATTTGTCTGCTTAATACATCTGCTAGGAGTTCTGTGCTCCTGGCAGAAACCTTGCCTGAAGAGTCAGTTGCAGGCTTAACGCAGTCTCCCATAAAATCATTGCTTGCCTGCATAGAGGATAAGAATGTGTTCCCCCTTGCTTGTTGATGTACCACATGACAGTTGTGTTGTCTGTCAGAATCAACACCTGCCCTGGAAGAAGTAACTCCTTGAACGCCATCAATGCAAACTGGACTGCTAACATCTCCTTCATGTTGATATGTAGATGCTGTAGTCTGGCAGGCCACTTGTCTTGTATCCACTTTCCATTTAGATGAGCTCCCCAAGCAGTGTCCGAGGCATCTGTCGTTAAAATCTGACTCGCCTCTGGCCGGGTCACAGAGAGTCCCTTGTTTAGGTGACATTCCTGAGCCCACCACAAGAATTCCTTTTGAAGGCAAGGTATTATTTGAATGACAGTGTCCAAATCTTGGCAGTGCTGTGTCCATACATTTTGAGATACCATTGCAGCTTCCTCATATGCAGTTTGGCATTGGGAAGCACCAGAATACAAGATGCCATGAACCCTAATGCTTGAAGGACTGTCCTTGCAGTCAGCACGGACTGATGAGATAGTTGATGGAAGTAAAGTGACAGACTCTTTTGTTTGTCCGGGGTTAAAAAGGCCATCTGGGCTGCTGTATTCAGTCTCACACCCAGAAAGCACATGTCTTGAGAGGGTACTAGACTGGACTTTATTTCGTTCACAGAATACCCTAGGCATCTTAGCACTGCTATGACATATTCCAGATGCAGTAGAAGGTGTTCCTTTTCTTGAGCCAGAATCAGGCAGTCGTCCAAGTAAGGATAAATTTGAATGCCTTGAAGCCTGAAGTAAGCTATCACTGGAGCCAGAACCTTTGTGAATACTCTGGGCGCAGTAGATAAGCCAAAGGGCAATGCAGAGAACTGATAATGAAAATCTCCAGTTGAAACCGCAGATACTTTCTGCAACTTAGCCTTATGGGCACATGAAGGTAAGCTTCCTTGAGATCCAAAGTTACCATCCAGTGATCCTTGCCCAGCAGAGGTAACAGTTGCTGTAACGTCAACATCTTGAACTTGGGAATGTCCAGATAAGTGTTGAGGATAGATAAATCCAAAATTGGTCTCCATGTGTTCCCCTTCTTTGGTACTAGGAACAGGCGAGAATAAAATCCGAAGCCCCTTTCTGACACAGGGACTGGCTGAATAGCCCCTATCTGGAGTAACTGAGAAACTTGCTTGTGAGCCTCTTTTCTTTGTGGAGGAGGAACATCTGGCATGCCTTTGAAAGGGGCATTGTGTGGAAATAAAATCTGTACCGTGATGAATGATATCCAGCACCCATCTGTCTTGAGTGATTAAATCCCAATTTTCTTTGAAAAGAGACAATCTTCCTCCCAAAGGAGCTGCCAGACGAGAGTCCACTGGCAGCTGAAAAGGCAGGTCATTGGTTCTGCTTACGAAAGGACTGACCCCTGCCCTCACCAGAAATCTGAGCAGGTGAACTGTCTGATCTAGGCCTAAACGAACCTTGAGCCCTGCCCCTACCACGTCTAGACCTACCCCTAGACTGGGAACCATAAGCAGGATATGTCCACCCCTTAGCAGGCCAATTTCTACTAAACTTGGAGGCTGCACCTGCAAAAATCTTTAACAGTCTGCATAGACTTAGCTTTGTCCTCCATTTTCTTTAAAACTGCTTCCACAGGCGCACCAAACAACACATCAGACTGTAAAGGAGCATCCAAAATCCTGGTCTTAACATGCTCAGCTAAATTCTGATCCTTCAACCATGCATGTCTGCGAAGAACAGAACTAGTAGCAGCCACCCTCGAGGAGGCCTGAACAGCATCAAAACCACACTGCAAAGAATGCTTACCCACTTGTTCAGACACATGAACCAAATCCAGCAATTCTTTACACTCAATACCTTCCGCCAAAGCATCCACCTTAGATTTCAATTGTGAAAGGAGATAATTCTGATATTTCAGCATATGAAATTGACAATTCAACGCCCTCATGGCTAGAGTGGAAGAAGTATATACTTTCTTACCCCACCTATCCAAAGCCCTTGCCTCTTTATCAGAGGGTACAGGAATTTTAACCACAGAAGCTTTAACACCTTTAGGCCCCTGAGAAACAGTTTCTGGGTCCGCCCTGGGACTCTTAAACAAATACTTATGAGCTTGGGCACCCTATAATACCTATCAGGCTTAACAGGAGCAGGAGGCAAGGAATCAGGGTTCAGAGAAGCCTCTGCAAAACATCCCCCACCACATTCCACTCAGGAGGATTAGCTGAGGGCCTATGCTGGGGCCAAAACCAGGATTCCCTAAGCCCTTTTCTGGAGTCAGAGTAATCTTGGCCTTCCCATTTAAAGTGCTCCCTCATGGAGTGAAGAGTCTCTGAAAATGAAAAATCCTCAGGAGGAGAAGCTGAAGGAGTGGAATCATCCACATCAGAATCAGAATAAGTAGGAAACTCTTGCAAGTCTTCCACAGAAGACTCTGAAGCCTGTGAACACTGTTCAAAACTATCAAACTCCTGTTCCACCCTAGGCCTCTTATCAGGTGGGGGCATAGAACCTCTAATCAAAGTAATCAAATCTTCTGCCATTTTAAGCATATGTTTCTTAGGCACAGAGCCGAAATGCTAGGAGAAGCCCCTACAGAAGCTGAACTTGGCCTTCCTCTAAAAGAAGCTCTGGCAACAGAAGGAGAGGCCCTAACTACCTTGGGAAGAGAGGGAAGAACAGTTACCTGAGAAGCCCCCTCAGCCTGGCCTACCTCCTGAGAGGGCACATCCTGTAACAGTAAAGTATCTGCCTGAGACTCCATAGAGACTCCTGGCAAAACCTCTGGCTCCCCTGAGCCTTCTAAAGGACCGACGACCGGGACTGCCGGTTCCTCACCCCTAGACTTCACTGTTTTGTCCTTGCGCTTCTTAGATGAAGCAGGCGTCGGAGCATCCGGCGGCATAGTATAATTGCAACGCTTCCCAAACACTAACCTAGCACAATCAAGCCTCCTCTTAATAGTGCGCTTGTTAAATCTAGCACAAGAGCGGCAACCAACAACGTCGTGCTCAGGCCCTAAACAAGGTATACACAATGTATGATAATCCCTATGCGGTATCTGCTTCCCACAAGAAATACAGTTATTCACTTTTTCTGACATCCGGTTAAATACTGAGGCAAGAAAAAACCAAAATGTTCCCCAACGGGGTTACTTAGCCAACTCTGTATTCGGTCTGAAACTCCGGTTTCGGAAAATCTCAGAACGCCAACCTGCACTCGCAAAATTGCTTCTGCATCGGACCATGCGGCAAAAAAGACTGAGGAAATGACGTCGGTCATGCGCATTAGTACCCTGACGTACTGACGTCAGTCTAAGGCGCCATGACCGACGTCAGCCTTATACTCTGGTATTCGGGCCGACTGGGACGCGGACTATACCCAATTGTCAGGACTGCAGCAAGGGAAGACGAAGAACATCAAGCACAAACGTGGGCTTTTAAACTAGAGAGTAGAAATATATGGAAAAACTGCACAAATGGTCAATAAACTACAATTTCTGGGCCAAAAACCACCCCTCTTGTGGTAGAAAGGCTACTTAGTACTTACCATTCCCACTGATAAGCTAAAAGGCTTCCCTCCAACAAAGAAAGGCTTGTGGGGGCTCAGAAGCTTACAAGCAGTCCTGTATACAGCAAACATGTACCTGGACTAGATTAGTTACAGGAAAGGCAGGAAACAAGTGCAAACGTGGGCTTTTAAACCAGAAAGTTGAAAGATGGAATAACTGCCCAAACGGCCAATAAACTACTTGAGACTAAACTGTTTTATAAGCTGTCTACAAGTCCTACCACACTAACTATACATATATTTTAAAACAAAAGTATACTATTTTAGATTAATTTTACATAAGATTTCATTTTCTGTGAACAGGCTACACTGGAAAAAAGTGCCTTTTGGATCTAGTCCAATCAATTTGACCAAAAAAATTGAAACAGAATTCTATGAGCTGTGTTTTCTATCCATGTTCACAGGCAGCTGTCTCTAGCAGTTAATCTGCATACTTCAGAAGGGAGAAAGAAAAATCTCTACAAATAACACTTCTTAAGAAGCTTGAAGGAAATGCAGTGCAAGTAACTGGAATGGTACTGCCTACCTGTAGTGGATAAAAAAATGGCTTAAACAGACACACACTACCTCACTTAACTTAGGGTGCAATATAACAAAACAAAGGAAAATGTTTTCTGCTCATTTGAGCTTTGTGCTTGTTTGCAAATGGCTCCCTTAAAGTTAATAAAAATATTTTAAGCAAGTCAGTTCTCCAGTAGCAAAAAAACTATTATAAAAAGTAAGGTACTCACCAGAAGATCAGCATGTTTCATTCGGATTTCCAAAACTTTCTGGTGCAGCTTCCCAGTGAAATGCAAGTGGAGCATTCGGTCTGTCATAGTGAGGTAACCTCCACACACATCACACAACTTAAGCCTCTGATGGATAAAGTCTGCAGTTGGAATGAGTGGACGGAGACTATCCTGCAACACAGAAATAGAGTGAAAACTTCTGTGACCAAAGAATTTTACATCAGCTTATTGTATCTATGTAATGTTAATTAACATGACTGTTTACCAGAATTCACATTAATACTACAAAAATGTTGCTATCTACCTCAAGAAATTGTTCCAGAGGCCATTCAAATAGTGCATCATTTAAAGAGCAGGTCGATCTTTAAACTCCATGATGAAACATTATACTGAAGTGGTTATACAAAAGTTGATGCACACAGTACAGTTGTGTAAACTTACCATAAATGTAGATGGTAGAGTGTATTCACTGTTGCAGTCATTACATTTGGGTTATCTGCTTGTAGGTAGCCCTCAGTTGCCCTGATTAACAAAGTCTTGGGTCATGCGTCAGTTGCTGTCCCTTCTTCCATGATGTCAGGTCATCAGGGGTATATAAAAGATGCAGCCGACATCATTACATCAGTTTTTCTTGCCCCAGATGTCAGGTGCCCCCCTAATGGGAAGCAATTAAATATAAAAGCACACAGATATACCTCCAACAAAAAAAAAAAGCAAATACACCAAAAAGGCTTTTAAGCATAGTAAAGGAAAGTAGAGGTATAGCCAAAAGAAGTTAGGGGGCTTGAGTGAGGGTAACCAGGACTGCAACTGTGAATACACTCGAACATCTACATTTATAGTACGTGTATACAACTGTACTATGTTCTTCATGTTTCACTGTTGCAGTCATTACATTTGGGTAGATTCCCAAAGCTATGGTTGGGAGGAGGAATTTAGATATCATTAGGGCCAGCTATAAGGCCCTGCAAGAATGCAGTGACAAAGCCAGTTCTGGATTTAGAGAAAATTGGCAAATGATAATGCTTGGTGAAATTATGTACAGAACTCCGGGTAGCAGCTTCTAGGATGTCCCTGGTAGGGACGCCTCTGAGAAACGCTGTAGAGTAGATGCAGCCCTGGTGGAGTGAGGTCTGATCCCCTGGGGGATAGGTTTTCCATGGTGCTTATAGCAGGAATGAATGCAACGGCTTATCCATTTAGAAATGGTTTGCTTTGAAATACGCCTTCCCCTCTACCCCTGTAGCAACTGCCACCAGCAGCTGTTAAGATTTCCTTTGAGGTTTAGTCCTGTCCAAGTAGAATCTAAGCTGTCTGTGCACATCTAATGAATGCAGTATCCGTTCCCCTTTAATCTGTGGATTGTGAAAGAAGGTTGGCAAATGAATGGACTGATTAAGAGCAACACTGGACACCACCTTGGGCATGAAGGATGGATTGGTTCTGAGGGACACCCTGTCCGCATGAAAGATGATGAAAGGCTCCACTGCCATAACGGCCTGTAATTCAGATACTCTTCTAGCTGAAGTGATTGCTAAAAGGAAAGCGGTTTTCCAAGAAAAAATAAGTCTGCAGTAGCAGCTGGCTCGAAAGGAGGTAGACAGTTTCTCCAAGACAAAGTTAAGGTCCAGGCTGGGGTTGGAGCTCTCCTGGGTGGTCTCAAATTTTTGGCCCCTCTAAGGAACTGCTTGAGCAATGGATGAGAGAAGAGGGGTAGTTCTGTGTTATGAGCTGAAATGGCTGAGGCGTGGAGTTTAATGGAGGAAAAAGACAGGCCTTGGTGAAGCATCTCACAAGTATTGTAAAATCTGAGGTAAATGGGACGCTGCTGTGCTCATCCCTTGATATTGGTTCCAGGCACAAAATCTTTTCCATTTTTCAGCATAAGATTTTCTAGTACTAGGCCACCCTTGCCTCAAATGATATCCATCACAGGTTTGCTGAGGGATGGTAAAGGAGAGATTAAGTAATTAGCCAGGCAGCAAGGTTCAGTGTTTGAAGCTGAGAGTGCAGAATCTGGTTCTCCTGCTGAGACAGCAGGGAAGGAGTGAGGCAGGTGCCATGGAGATAATCGTGACACAATGCACAGGAGGGGGTACCAGTGTTGGCGTGGCCAGTCTGGAGCAATCAAAATAATCCTTGGTTTGTCCAGTTTGATTTTTTGTAGTACTTTAGAGAGCAGAGGCAGAGTGGGGAAGGCATAGACTGACAGGTTTTTCCAGAAGGACACAGCATCCACTTTCCAGGCTTGTTTGTGGGGAGTCCTCCTGAAAAATTTGTCCAATTGATAGTTCTGAGGAGAGGCAAACAGGTCTATATCTGGGCTCGCCCATTTGCTTGTCAACATGTTGAATATCCTTGGTTCCAGTTTCCACTCGTGTGGGTCCATGAGGTTTCTGATTAGTCCCGTCTGCCAGTGTATTTAATTTTCCTGGCAGGAATTGAGCTTGTAGGTGCACTTGGTAGCTCAAGGCTGTGTTACACAATGCCATGTCTAGTCTGCAGAGGGGGTAAGAATGTGTACCCACCTGCTTGTTTATGTACCACATAACAGTGGTGTTGTCAGTCTTTACCATTAGTTGTCCTGGAAGAATGTGGTCCTTGAAGGCTGTCCGAGCATTCTGTACAGCTAACATTTCTTTTTGATTGATATGCAGGTGCATTTGACTTAGGATCGATTTGCCCTGAATGCCCTTTCCTGCCAGCTGAGCCCCCCATGCATAGTCTGAGCAGACTGTTAGGGTTTGGGCGGCAGGGGTGGTGTGAAAGGTAGACTCTTGTTTTGGTGGCAGGCCTCTGCCCATGTAGGCGTAAACAAGGTATGATAGGAATCATCGTTTCCAGGTCTTGAGAATGTTGACTCCACAGGTTCATAGGTAGGTACTAGGCTATTGGCCCTAGGGCCTATACAAGCCTAGCCAAAAATGTACCCTGGCTTTCGCCACCCAAGAAAATTATTTTCCTGTGCCCCTGTCAAACAGAACCACAGAAGTGATCCCCGGGGTGAATTTCCTATTACTCATCCAATCATCAAGATTTTTCTTGAAGAGTGCTAATGAGGAGCTCTGACATAGATAGGTAGGTAGTCTGTTCCAGAGTATGGGAAGTCTCTGGGACAGGAATCTATCCCTCCAGCATGTTCTGTTTATTGTGGTGACATAGGCTTTTAAGAAACCACTGTAGTTTCCTCATATGCAGTCTTTCATATGGAATTAGAAGAATGCAGGAGGCCATGAACCCCAGGGCTTGCAGTATTTGTCTTGCAGATAGCAGGGTTTTTGTGGCCACTTGTTTGAAGTAGTTTGTCAAATGAATTTGTTTCTCTGGCGTGAGGCAAGCCATCTGGGAAGTTGTATTCAAGCTTGCTCCCAGGAATATAATTTGTTGACAGGGTACCAGGTGTGATTTCTTTTCGTTTATGGTGTACCCCAGACAAGTTTGAAGCCTTTGTACAAAAGCCAGATGTTTCAAAAGTATGTCCTGGCTTTCTGCCTGAATTAGACAATCGTCCAGTTATGGGTATATCTGAATATTTCTTTGCCTGCAAAATGCAATAATTGGAGCTAGGCACTTTGTGAATACCCTGGGCGCAGTAGATAAGCCAAAGGGCAGTGCAGAGAACTGATAGTGCATGTAGCCTGCTTTGAAGCATATGTATCTTCTGCAAGATTCCCTAATTGGGATGTGCAGGTATGCTTCTTTTAAATCTAGTGTTGCCAACCAGGCATCTTTGCCACACACAGGAAGTAATAGGTGAAGAGTCAGCATCTTGAATTTTGGAATCTCCAAACAGGTGTTTAGAATAGACAGGTCCAGGATAGGACACCATGAATTGTCTTTTCTGGGTACCAGGAAAAGTAGAGTAGAAACCATGTCCCTTTTCCTCTTCTGGTACCAGTTGAACAGCCCCCACGCTTGAGAGAAAGTACATGTTTTTGGGCCTCTGCCCACTGATTTGGGGGTAGGTCCGGTCACCCGCTTGGTGTTGGCAATGTGTGGAAGTGAAATCTGTATCCCTGGGACACTATATTTAAAACCCATTTGCCCTGGGTAATGAGTTCCCAATTCTTTGCATGAAGAGCAATCTTTCCCCCCAAAGGGGCAGTCAGTTGATAAGTCCTTGGAAATTTTAAAAGGAAGTCATAGAGACAGTTTACCATGGGGGGAGTCTTATCATTCCTAGATTTGGAAGTGGAGGCCCCCCACTGCTTAGTTCTGTGTCCCCCCTGGGACTGAAACCTGGGGTTTTTGCTGTGTCTGGGTTTGGCTTGAGAAGACCTGGAAGGGGCTGGAAAGGACCAATTCTTAGAGGGCCAGTGCCTACTAAATCTAGGAGGCTGAACTTGTAAAAAATCTTAAACAGTTTGCATAGATTTAGCTTTATCTTCCATTTTTTAAAAACCTCCACAGTCTTGTTGCCAAACAGGCGGTACTGATTTAAAGGAGCATCCAACAATTTACCTTTTACATGATCAGGCAAAGATTGCTCCTTGATCCGAGCATGCCTTCTGAGCACAGACACAGTAACAGCAGCCCTGCAAGAGGCCTCTAATGAATCAAAAAGTACAGTTTTGTACCTACCATAAATGTAGATGTTAGAGTGTTCACCCTGCTGCAGTCATCACACTTGGGTTATCCTGCCGTCAGGCGGTCCCGCAGTCGGCCTGAGTTCCAAAGCCTTGGTCCAGCGTCTTGGTCCAGCGTCGGTTGCTGTCGCTTCTTCCCTGACGTCAGTGCGCCAGGGGTATACAAGAGGCATCCAACGCCATTTTCTTCAGTTTTTCTTGCCCCAGATGTCAGGTGCCATACATATATATATATATATAAATCTCTATATAAAAATCAAACAATACTTTCAGGCACAAGCAAATACACCACAGAGGTTGTATAGGATAGAGTGGTATAGATAAGTTCAGCTAGTTCAGAGGGGATGGAGGGAGGGTAGCCTGGACTGCAGCAGGGTGAACACTCGAACATCTACATTTATGCTAGGTACAAAACTGCACTATGTTCATCGTGTTACCCTACTGCAGTCATCACACTTGGGTTGAATTCCAAAGCTAAGGATTGGTGGTGGAGTTAAACAGGGTTAGAAGAAGCTAGTAGGCCCTGCAGAACTGCAGTGGCAAAACCAGCTCTAGTCTTAGAATATAGAGGTAAGTGATAGTGTTTGGTGAAGGTGTGCACTGAACTCCAAGTTGCAGCTTCCAGAATATCCTTGGTTGGCACTCCCCTGAAAAAGGCTGCTGATGTAGCTGTAGCCCTGGTGGAGTGGGACTTAATGTTAGCAGGTACCGGTTTCCCATGATGCGTGTAGCAGAAACGTATGCAATGCCCTATCCATTTAGAAATGGTCCGTTTTGAGATAGCTTTTCCTTGTGATCCTGCAGCATAGGCTACAAAGAGCTGGTCAGATTTTCTGAAGGCCTTAGTTTTATCCAAGTAGTAATGTAATTGCCTGTGAATGTCCAAAGAGTGCAGGAGTCTTTCTCCTTTGTTCTGGGGATTTGGGAAGAAGGTGGGCAAATGAATTGCTTGGTTTAGGGCCACACTGGATACCACCTTTGGCATAAAGGAAGGGTTAGTTCATTGAGAGACTGTCTTGATGAAAAATTAGGAAAGGCTCCACTGCCATTAGTGCCTGTAGCTCTGAGACTCGTCTAGCTGAGGTTATTGCTAGTAGCAGGGCAGTTTTCCATGAAAGAAATTTTAAATCAGCTGAAAAAGCTGGTTCAAAGGGTGGCAGTGTAAGCTTTTCCAGAACAAAGTTGAGATCCCAAGTAGGTGTAAGGTGCTCTCCTGGGCGGTCTTATGTTCTTAGCACCTCTGAGGTACTGTCTTAGGACTGAATGTGAGAATAAAGGAGGATCCGTGTTGTAATGAGCTGAAATTGCCGAGGCATGGATCTTAATAGATGAAAAGGAAAGCCCTTTTTGTGCAACATCTCAGTTAAATATAGTATAACTCGCCATAAATTGGTTTAGATCTTATCTTAACAGACAGCAAGCCGTAATATGGGATAACCATATCTCCTCACTCTTACCCATTTCCATCGGAGTTCCCCAGGGCTCCATTCTTGGTCCACTCCTGTTCTCCCTTTTTATCAATGATCTTCAGACTTCAATCCCACAAGCAACCTGCATACAATACGCAGATGATTCTACCCTTATCTGCTCAGCACCTTCCTCTACTGAGCTGATCTCACTGACCCAAACTACCTTTAATACTGTAGAAACTTGGTTTCCTAGACGATTTCTCCTATTAAATGCCAAAAAAACAAAACTACTCCTCTTCACCCCCACCACTCTGTCTCCCCCCTTAAATTTCTCCATTTCCTCTAATAATGGTACTATCATCTCTCCTGATCCAACTACAAAACTTTTAGGAATAACCATTGACAATAATCTCTCCTTCGACCAGCACATTAACAACAACATCAGATTAGTTAACAGAAAAATAGGTTCCCTATATCGTATCAAACCTTTCCTAACCCCAACAACTAGAACCAAGATTGCACAATCTCACCTTCTAATCTACCCTCCTATACGCTTCCCCAATTTATACAAACCTAAAGAAAACCAATCTTAAACTTGCTACTTGCTATAACAATATAGCTCGCTTCGCCACTAGTAGCCCCTTTAGGACCCATCATTGTATAAACCTAAAACAACCAGGCTGGCTTAAAGTTCAAAACCACATTATAATTCCTCAACTCACTATTGCCCACAATATATTACACCAACCTGACAATACCCCTATACTCTCACAACTTCTAATCCCTTACAACAATCTTAACTCACTTCGCTCATCTAGTAAACTCATGACAAAATCTATAAAGGCAAACACAGCAGGTGATTCCCTTTTCAGTAACACAATAGGTAGAAGTTGGAATCTCTTACCATGTGACATAACTGACTACATCCTTGCCACTTTTCAAACAGAAAATTAAACGATACTTCCAAAATCATTGGCTTTGTTCCTGTAGTACACCTGACTAACCTGTTTCTCTTACTGTGTCTCCTCCACTCTTTCATCTCTGCACTACATTAGTTCTGTTCCTTTTACTGTTGAGTTTTTAAGTATGTACATTTTGCACAATTGTGTGATATTTAATTATCTGCATATTGTAAACTTGATTTTCTTTGAATTTATCCTTTCAATCCTCTGTTTCTCTATTTCTCTGATTGTAACTATATCTTAGAATAGTAGATTTTTATCTAATTGTAATGTACTTAGTTTATAGTGAAGCTTTTCTCCTCAGGCCTCTGCTGAAAATGGACATGTATCCAGCCAGATTAGCCCGGTCAACAAATGTAAAATAAAATAAAATAGTAGAATCTGAGGAATGTTTGGATCAAGGGGATTTTGGCCTTTAGCCTGGTTCCAGGCGCAAAATCTTTTCCATTTGTCTGAATAGGTTTTCCTGGTGCTGGGCCGCCTGGCCTCCAGAATGACATCCATAACAGCTTTGGATAGAGATGTTGGCTGGTTGTTTATGTAATTTGCCATGCAGCCAGGTTTAAATTCTTGAGCTGGCTGTGTAGAATCTGATTGTCTCGCTGGGTGAGCAGGTGAGGAATTTGTGGTAAAATCCATGGTGGGCGGTGGGCCATATTCCTTAGAATTGGATACCAATGCTGGCGTGGCCAGTCTGGTGCAATGAGCATCAATTATGGCCTCCTTAATCTGACTTTCAGCAGTACCTTTGCTAGAAGATGCAGTGGAGGAAAGGCATACACTGTTAATGTTTTCCAACTGAATGAGAGGGCGTCCACTTTCCAAGCTTGTGGATGGAATGTCCTTGTGCAAAATTTTTGAAGTTGGTAGTTTTGTGGGCTGGCAAACAGATCTATGTCTGGGCGTCCCCATTTTTGAGCTATCATTGTAAATACTTGTGGATCTAGTTTCCACTCATGTGGATCCATGAGGTTTTTGCTTAGGCCTGCCAATGTGTTTTTCTTTCCTGCCAGGAATTGTGCTTGTAATTGAACCTGGTAAGACAGTGCTGTGTTCCACAAGGTCATTGCTTGCCTGCATAGAGGGTAGGAATGTGTGCCCCCTTGCTTATGTACCACATTACTGTGGTATTGTCCATCTTTATTATTAGTTGTCCTGGGTGAAAGAGGTCCTTGAAAGCTGTTAGGGCATTCTGCACTGCTAGCATTTCTTTTTGATTGATATGCAGATGCCTTTAATCTGTAGTCCATTTGCCCTGAATGCACTGTCCTGCCATGTGTGCTCCCCAGGCATAGTCCGATGCATCTGTTGTCATAGTTTGCCTGGCTGTGGGGGTAAGGTGAAAGGCCGACCCTTGTTGAGGTGACATGCCTGTGCCCACCATAGACACTCCTGCTGAAGGCAGGGAATGAGTGGTATCATTGTTTCCAAGCTGTGGCTGAGCTGAGTCCATACGCTTTTCAGGTACCATTGTAATTTCCTCATATGCAGTTTTGCAAATGGTACTAGTAGTATGCAAGATGCCATGAATCCCAAGGCCTGCAGAATTTTTCTTGCAGGAAGTTGGGACTTTGTTGCCATTATTTTGAAATATTGAGTCAGCTGATGTTGCTGGTCTGGCGTGAGATAAGTCATCTGGGCCGTTGTATTCAAGCTGGCACTCAGGAATATGTTTTGTGAGGGCACTAGTTTTGATTTCTTTTTGTTTACTGTGTACCCTAGGCAACTTAGAAGGTGTTTGACAAATACCAGATGCTTTAAAAGAATGTCCTTGATTTCTGCTTGAATAAGGCAGTGGTCCAGGTATGGGTATATTTGAATTCCTCTCTCTGTAATATGCAATTACTGGTGCCAGGCATTTTGTGAAGACCCTGGGCGCGGTAAATAAGCCAAACGGCAGTGCAGAGAATTGATAATGCATTGAACCTGCAATGAAGCGGCGGTATCTTCTGCAATTTTATCTGATAGGGACATGCAGGTATGCCTCCCTGAGGTCCAACGTTACTAGCCAAGCATTCTTGCCCAGCATGGGAAGAAGCTGGTGTAGTGTTAGCATCTTGAATTTTGGTACTTGCAGATAGGTGTTCAGAATTGAAAGATCCAGAAAGGGTCTCCATGCTTTGTCTTTTCTTGGGACTAGAAAGAGTCTTGAGTAAAATCCTTGTCCTTGCTCCTGTGTATGTACCTGTTGAATGGCTCTCATGTCCATGAGAGCTGTAATTTGTTTTTGTGTCTCTGCCCATTGATTTGGTGGCAGGTTTGGCATTCCTTTTATCCTTGGCAAGGTATGAAAGTGGAATTTGTATCCCTGTGAGACAATGTTTAGGACCCATTTGTCTTTTGTGATGATGTGCCAGTTGTCTGCAAAAAATGCTAATTTTCTTCCCAAGGGAGTTGCCAGGAGAGATTTGCTTGGTAGCTTGAGGATTGAGTCATTGTGTTTGTCTTCTGCTAGCTTGGGGCCTGCCTGTCTTCTCCTCCTTTTTGGGTAGCAGTATCCCATTGGCGAGGTTTGTAAGGGCCTTGTGACTGACCTCTGCCCCTTGGGCGTCTGTATTTACCCCTCTGTGATCTGTCAGAAGCTGGAAAGGACCAGTTTTTTTGTTAGCCAATTTCTGCTGAAATGAGGAGGTTGTACCTGTAAAAAAGCCTTGCCCATCTGCATAGACTTTGTCTTATCCTCCATTTTCTTTAAAACCTCTTCTGCTTTGACACCAAATAATGCATCCTGCTGTAAAGGTGCATTAAATAATTTTGCTTTAACATGATCAGGTAGGGTTTGTTCTTTTAACCACGCATGTCTACGTATGACAGACCCAGTAACAGCTGCTCTACAGGAAGCTTCCAATGAATCAAATCCACATTGTAAAGTATGTTTGCCCACCTGTTCAGCTGCATGCAACAGATCCTGCATTTCCTTGAATTCAGACTGTTCAGTATGTGTGCTCATTTTTTGTTTTAATTGAGACATTAGGAACTGCTGATATTTCAGCATGTGAAAGTGACAATGCAATGCTCTGACAGCCAGAGTTGCTGAGGTGTATATTTTCTTTCCCATCTATCTAGGGTTCTGGAATCCCTTTCAGAGGGCACAGGATTTTTAGCCATAGAAGCCTTAGCCCCCTTGGGACCCTGGGAAATTGTTTCTGGGTCAGCCACAGGGCTTTTATAAAGGAATTTGAGTGAATCAGGTACTCTGTAGTATCTGTCTGGTTTGGCTGGAGCAGGAGGTAGAGTGTCTGGATTTAGACTAGACTCCAAGTAAACATCATCCACAATATCTAAAACTGGAGGGATAGCAAGTGGTCTGTGCTGGGGTAGTAAAAGGAACTCTCGGAGCCTTTTCTTAGAATCAAGTAGTCCTGGCCTTCCCAGTGGAAATGTTCCCTCATGGTATGCAACGTTTCCACAAAGGAGTAGTCTTCAGGGGGAGATGCTGAGGGAATAGAGTCTTCAGCAACAGAGTCTTCATAAGGGGGAATAGTGTAATCCTGTTCCTCAGAAGAATCTGAGGAAATTGAAACCTGGTCAGAGGAAGCATAATCCTCCTCTTGTCTTGGTCTTTTATCTGGAGGGGGATTGGAACCCCTGATTAGGGTAATCAAATCTTCAGCCATCTTAAGCATCTGTTTCTTAGGCATGGGGCCTTGAACTGCAGACTTATGTACAGTCTTTTTTGGTTTTAAAGGAGGTTTAAGCTTAGCATAAGATTTAATGGCGAGTGTAGTCTGTCTGAAGACACCTTCTGCAACTGAAGGTGTTTCCACTGCACCGGTGTCGTCTCCTGCTCCGGTGTCAGAAGGGCCTAATAAGGACGGCTGCTTCGGCCTAGTACACTCTGCTTGAGAATCCGCAGGTCTGGTGTTCCAATTCTGCAGCAGTCACGGGCTGCAAAGGCACCTCACTGAAAACCAGAGAACTGGCGACAGGCCCAGCAGAGGCCTCGAAGTCTGGCTTGTTCCTAGGCTGCCTGTCCTTATCCTTGCATTTTTTATGCATGCCGGTCGGCTGCTCTGATGGCATGTTATAATTAAATTTCCTACCACAGTAATGTCGAGCGAAGTCAAAACGACATTTGATAGTTCGTTTATTAGACCTAGCACAAAACAGACAACCTGTGACATCGTGGTCTGGGCCTAGGCAAGGAATACAATAAGAATGGAAGCCCTTATGAGGTATTTGCTTCCCACAAGAAATGCAATTGTTAACTTTTTCTGACATCAGACTGAGGCAAGAAAAGGGTCCCCACCAGGGTACTTAGCTTTGAAGACTTCGGACTGAAACTCAATTCGAAAATTTCAGGTGTCGGCCGACCGGCACTTGCGAACAGCTTCTGCTTCGGGCACCTCGCGGCAAGAAAGACTGGAGAAAATGGTGTCGGATGCCTCTTGTATACCCCTGGAGCACGGACGTTAGGGAAGAAGCGACAGCAACCAACGCCGGACCAAGACTTTGGAACTCAGGCCGACTGCAGGACCGCCTGACTGCAGGATAACCCAAGTGTGATGACTGCAGCAGGGTAACATGATGAACATCCACACTGCAAAGTATGTTTTCCAACTTGTTCAACACAATGCATTAAATCCTGTAATTCTTTATTTTCCACACAGTCAGGAATCATCATTTTCTGTTTAAGCAGTCCAATAACATGTTGCTGATACTTTAACATATGAAACTGGCAGTTTAAATCCCTAATGGCCAAGGTTGCAGAAGTGTAAACCTTCTTACCCCATCTATCTAGCACCCTGGAGTCTCTATCAGAAGGGGTAGAATTTTTAGCAGTAGAAGCCTTAATGTCTTTAAACCCCTGTGAAATGGTCTCTGGATCTGCAATAGGATTTTTAAAAAGGAACTTGTGGGACTCAGGGACCCTGTAGTATCTGTCAGGTTTTCTGGGAGCAGGAGGCAGGGAATCAGGAGCTGAACTAGATTCCGAAAAAGCATCAACAATGTCTAGTACAGGAGGAAAAGCTAAAGGCCTATGCTGAGGTAGGAGAAGGAAATCCCTAAGCCTCTTTTTTGAATCAGAAAAATCCTGGCTTTCCCAGTGGAAATGCTCCCTTAGAGTATGTAAGGTTTCCCCAAAAGAAAAATCCTCAGGAGGGGAAGCAGAGGGAATTGATTCCTCTCTGCATCAGAATCTTCATAAGTAGATAAGGGCAAAACCAGATCAGAAGAATCAGAAAAAAACAGAATCCTGATCAGAAGATTCATAATCAACTTGTCCTAGACCTCTTAGAACGGGGGGGGGGGGGGTGAGGATCAGCTACCCCTGATTAGTTATTAGATCTTCAGACATTCTTATTTGTTTTTTAGGCATAGAGGCCTGAGCAAGTGGCCTGTGCATCAGCTTTTTAGTCATAGATCGAGATTTAGACCCAAGTAAAGGAGGAGGTGTCAGTTTAATATGCAGGTCCGTAGGCCTGAATAGCGGCTCCGGACCCATCCAAGTTAGAGACATCCATGGGTTCCATAGTTGAAGCATCTCGTGGCATACTGGACTCCAAATGGGTCTCAGTAGAGGCCTGTGAATCAGAAGTAGCGGGTATCAGTGGCTGCGAAAGCACCTCACTGAGAACTTGCAAACTGGCGATTGGCTTAGGAGAAGCGTCGTCTGCAGTTTTGGACCTCGGCAACCTGTCTCTATCTTTGCATTTTTCAGAATCCGGGTGGTCGGATGGCTAACCAACATTCCTCAATAATTAAACAGAGAACCGAAATATTTAGAGGCAAAAATATACAGCCGGATAGTGCGCTGATTAAATAAAGCAGAAAACCGACAGCAAGGTACGTCGTGGTCAGGGCCTAGGCAAGGAATACAGTACAAATTAAAATCTTTATGACATATTTGCTTTCCACAAGTAATGAAATTATTAACTTTTACGGACATCTGTATGGAGAAAGAAAATGTTTCCCCAATGGGGTACTTAGCTTTAGTTGAAGACTTCTGTTATGAAACACGAAAACGTCGGCCGACCGGCACTTGCGAACTGCTTCTACTTAGGGCACCGCATGGCAAGAAAGACTGATGTAATGGCGTCGGCTGCATGTTTTATACCCCTGATGACCTGATGTCATGGAAGAAGGGACAGCAACCGACACAGGACCCAAGACTTTGTTAATCAGGCCGACTGAGGGCTACCTGCAAACAGATAACCCAAATGTTCTTAGTGTTTCACTGTTGCAGTTATTACATCACTTGGATACATTTTGTCTCCCCAAATTACTTTTTACACAAACCACTGGCAAATATGCTCTCCTCTTAGCCCATAGGCTGGGCTGTTCGTACACAAATAGTAAGGAGTATATGTACCCACTCACCAAGAGAACCACCTTGTGATCCCATCACATCACGTACAAGCAGCTACAAGCAAATACAATATAAAAACACACTATAAAAAATACAATACTTGTACAAGTATTTCCAAAATATAAGCCACAGCTGAAGAGCTCTATGTTACATGAACACTGGACTGATAAAACTATCTGTAGACTTGCCTCAAAGATTAACCAAAATGTTAAGTATACATATACTGTGCAGCCTCCCTTAATTTAAGGCATGCATTTTGCTAGATCTCAAGAAGCACCCATCCCAACAAACATGGCAAGAATTACAAAAAGAAAGTAAACAGGAAAACCATACTGAAGTTTCAAGGCACCAAAAGATATTTTTCCAAAAACAGTATGCAACACCATGTGGACAGACACCAGCTGTCATGAACACATTCCTAACAAGTGATGGCAACCACCACCCCCCCCCAGTGGAATTCTCAGCGTTCACTAAACTGACTACTAGCTGGTGGAAAAATGTTATGCAGCTGGGCAATAGATTTACAAAACGTCTACTTTATAAAAACAAACACTCCACCAATACAGCAAGTGAGACAAACAGGTGAATGTGCTCATTAACATTACAGGGCAGAAAAAATGCAGACAGTAACAGTTAATATCTAGCGTATCAGGAACGTAAGCATCCACCTCTGTCCCTACTTCCAATACCCCCTCTCAACTTTCTTCAAAAAAGACTAACAGAGGAAAAAAAAACAATGCTGGATCAAAAAGCTCAGAAACCAACCCTGCAAGGAAACAAACATTCATCTCTAAAGTGGAATACAGTATAAAGTTTTGACAAATAAAAGGATACAGCTTGTAAATATACCAGGCAGGGTTAAGGGTCTTCAGGAAGAGACTTCTGAAGAACAAAAACATTTAAGTCAGACAATTTAGCAGTCCAAAAGGAAAATGTGAAATTTAAATCCTGAATGGGAGACATATTCTGTACTGAAAGTCAGAGATGGAGAAAGTACAGCTGTGTATCTACCATAAATGTAGATGTTCGAGTGTATTCACTGTTGCAGTCATTACACTTGGGTTATCCTGCTTGCAAGCTACCCGCAGTCGGCCTGAATTCCAAGTCCTGGTCCGGAGTCGGTTGCTGTCGCCTCTTCCCTGGGGCGTTTGTAAAGGAAGACTTGAAGGCTTCCGCAAAGGAGCATAGGCGCATCCAGGATTGTCTACGAAGAGCAATCGCTGAAGCTGCTGCCCTACTCGAACCTTCGGCTGCGTAAGAAATCAGCCTCATGGACGAGTTAACAATCGATGTTAGGGTATTAAGTTGCGCTGTCACTTTCTCTGAGACAGCTGCATCTGTAGCACCCTGGAGGGTATCTCCCAACTCTTTGACTAGATCCCTCTGCAGACGTGTAAAATGGGTTAAATAGTTCAGGGACCGCATGGAAAAAGCCGCTGAACTAAAAATGCGCTTCCCATATCTATCCATCGTTCTAGAATCTTTATTAGGCGGATGGACAGACGAAGAAGACTCCGACATCTCCTTTTTCGTGGCTGCAGCCACCACCATAGCGTCTACTGGAACTCCTTTTGTAAGGTAGGACTTATCCTGGGGTGCTGTGATGTACTTGTTCGGTTTTCTTGGAACAGGTTCCACTGTGTCAGGAGTCTCCCACGCCCTTCGAGCAATAAGTTCCATTAGTTCGTCGAAGGGCGGAGTGACCCAGGAGGAGGAAGGGCGAGCACCAAATGCCTTCAGCAGAACTGACTCATCCTCAGAAGGGGGAAGGGACTGCCAGTCACCTCTCTGTTTCAGGATCTCCAAAATGTCTGAAAGAGACATCTTCTGAAGGTGACTTAGGGGACCCCTCTGACTCATCTAAGTCAGTATCAGATGTCAAGGATTCCTGTGGAGAATCCAAGTGTCTCCTCTTACACAGTCTCTTCCTAGGGACTTCCTCGTGGGGAACATCCGAAGAAGCCTCGGAGGAAGAGGGGGCACCCTCCAGGGGTGGCTGAGACACTGGTGCCCGACGCTTGGATGTGGCCGTGGGTGCAGATGAAGACAAAGGCCCTTTATGGAGAGGAGAAACTGCTACCACTGATGTGGTTGTCTGGGTAGACAACACCTTCCTCATCAGGTCGAACGCTCCCGGGTCCCGCATCGAAGAGTCCCCCGGTTCCGAAGAAATGGGGAGAATCCCCGACACAGGCACCGAAGGCATCGACCCCGAGGACAGAGCCGAATCGATTCGTGCCGAGGCCCCGAGGGGGAGAGTCGGAACCGACACGTCGGTTCGACTCTCTGCCCCGGAACCAAGAACAGACCGTCTGCTCCGAGACTCCGGTACCGGGTCCGACGGAGTCGAGGTGAGGGGAACAGACCGAGAAAAGGACGGTTCTGGACCCGAGGGCTCCACAATCAGCAGATCAGCCTCTTCCGGCTCCAAGGACTGAATCGGTCTCGGAGGAGGAATGGATGGAGATACAGGAAGGCCTTCAAGTTTCGACACCAACTGGGTGGAAACCGAAATAAGTTTAGAGAGGGCCGAATGCTCCAACAACTTCTGCACCACGCGATCCACATAGACATCCGAAAGTTTGGAGGAAGAACGGGTCGAAGGAACCGAAGACGGAGCCGACCTCAATATGGCCGAAGGAGGGAGCTCCATCACCGGTTCCAAGACTCGAGGCTCAGGAACCGACACCAGTTGAACACTCGGCCCCGAAGTCTGTGGAACCGGTGATCTAACCTTTGAAGAAGAGCTCGGAGCCGAAGACTTAGGCTCCGACGTCTTCGATTCCTTCGAGGACTTCGATGCCTGGTCAGAAGCATCCAAAGCCTCTTGGAAAGCTGGTTTCAAAAGACCTCTGTCCATCAGTTTCCTGCGCCTATCTGTCATGACCCTCCCACTAAAAGAGTGACAGATGGAGCAATCCTCTTGTAAGTGGAGAGGGCCAAGGCAGTAGACGCAGGAACTATGGTTATCAGTGACCAACATTTTTTGGCCACACTGACAACGCTTGAAACCAGACTTTGCCTTCTCAGACATTGTAGATAATATACAACTCTAGAAACAAACACAGTCAAATCCGAGAAAAAAGACACAATCAGGTAAATGTCAAATCCGGTAGTAAATGTCTCAATATGGTGGAATATGTGAAGGGTGTAGGCCCCGATACAAAAATACCGACAAAAAGATTAACGGTACCAAAGAGTTACGGAACCACAACACAAACACACTTGTTAATATTGAAAATATCAACTATAATAGAATTCTTAATAAAATACAACAAAAAAGTTATATCTTAGCTTAGAGAACTCTCGAGCTAGCTCCCAACGATGCGTATGCAGCAGCGGCAAACTAGATCTGAGGTAAAGGCAGAGGGGGATTGTGGGTATTAGATTGTCTCGAGCTTCTTCTCTATGCAGAGCTTGCAAGAGGCCGGCACGGAGCCGAGGATCGGCTCCGAACCCATGTGTAAGAACAAACGGCGAGATTGAACACTATCACATGATATTTTTCCAAAAACAGTATGCAACACCATGTGGACAGACACCAGCTGTCATGAACACATTCCTAACAAGTGATGGCAACCACCACCACCCCCCCCCCCCCCAGTGGAATTATCAGCGTTCACTAAACTGACTACTAGCTGGTGGAAAAATGTTATGCAGCTGGGCAATAGATTTACAAAACGTCTACTTTATAAAAACAAACACTCCACCAATACAGCAAGTGAGACAAACAGGTGAATGTGCTCATTAACATTACAGGGCAGAAAAAATGCAGACAGTAACAGTTAATATCTAGCGTATCAGGAACGTAAGCATCCACCTCTGTCCCTACTTCCAATACCCCCTCTCAACTTTCTTCAAAAAGACTAAGAGGAAAAAAAAAACAATGCTGGATCAAAAAGCTCAGAAACCAACCCTGCAAGGAAACAAACATTCATCTCTAAAGTGGAATACAGTATAAAGTTTTGACAAATAAAAGGATACAGCTTGTAAATATACCAGGCAGGGTTAAGGGTCTTCAGGAAGAGACTTCTGAAGAACAAAAACATTTAAGTCAGACAATTTAGCAGTCCAAAAGGAAAATGTGAAATTTAAATCCTGAATGGGAGACATATTCTGTACTGAAAGTCAGAGATGGAGAAAGTACAGCTGTGTATCTACCATAAATGTAGATGTTCGAGTGTATTCACTGTTGCAGTCATTACACTTGGGTTATCCTGCTTGCAGGCTACCCGCAGTCGGCCTGAATTCCAAGTCCTGGTCCGGAGTCGGTTGCTGTCGCCTCTTCCCTGACATCAGTGCGCCAGGGGTATTTAAGATGCAGCAGATGCCATTTTCTTCAGTTTTTCTTGCCCCAGATGTCAGGTGCCCCCAAGAAGGTAGGCAATACATATTACGTATAAAAACACAGTAAAATAAAAACAATACCTTCATCTACAAGCAAATACACCACATAAGTTTGTACAGGATAGAGAAGTATAGATAAGTCCCAGCAAAGAAAGGGGGGTGGAGGGTGGGTAACCTGGACTGCAACAGTGAATACACTCGAACATCTACATTTATGGTAGGTACACATCTGTGCTATGTTCATCGTGTTTCATTGTTGCGGTCATTACACTTGGGTTGAATCCCAAAGCTGAGGTAGGGCGGCTGGGTCTAAACAGGATTAGGAGTGGCTATGAGGCCCTGCAGAACTGCAGTGGCAAAGCCTGCTCTGGATTTAGAGTAAAGAGGTAAGTGATCATGCTTGGTAAGTGTGCACTAAACTCCAAAGTTGCAGCCTCCAAAATTTCCTTGGTTGGTACTCCTCTGAGAAAGACTGCTGAAGTGACTGCTGCCCTGGTAGAATGCGGCCTAATATTTTTAGGCACTGACTTGCAATGTTGTGCATAGCAGAAACGAATACAGTGTCCTATCCATTTTGAAATAGTCTGCTTTGAGATAGCCTTTCCTTGTAATCCTGCAGCATATGCTACAAACAGTTGCTCAGTTTTTCTGAAAGCTTTTTTGTCCAAGTAAAAGCGTAACTGCCTGTGTATGTCCAAAGAGTGCAGAAGTCTCTCCCCTTTATTCTGGGGATTTGGATAAAATGTTGGCAAATGAATGGTTTGGTTAAGAGCCACACTGGATACTACCTTTGGCATAAATGTTGGGTTTGTCCTTAGAGAAACCCTGTCCGGATGAAAAATGATAAAAGGTTCCACTGTCATTAATGTCTAACTCAGACTCTTCTTGCTGAAGTTATTGCTAGGAGCAGAGAAGTTTTCCAATGATAGGAATTTTATATCAGCTGTATTGGCTGGCTCAAAAGAAGGCAGTGTGAGCTTTTCTAAGACAAAGTTGAGGTACCACGTAGGTATCGGTGCTCTCCTTGGGGGGGTCTTATGTTTTTTGCCCCTCTGAGGTACTGTCTTAGCAGTGGATAAGAGAAAAGAAGAAGTTATGTACCTACCATAACGTTCCATGTTAGTTGTCTTCTTCTCGCCTTCTTTCTTGCTGGATGGGTTCGGAGCCGATCCTCGGCTCCGACTCGGCCAATATTAAAGCTCGAGAGCTAATTCCACCGGCTCGAGGCTCCCCTATATCCCACAATGCTAGGCGGTAACTACTCAGATCTTGTTTGATAGCTATACCAAGCAATCCTAGTCTCCATAGAATGGAGTAGGGAAACCCACCTCAAAACAATCTGCGTAAAAAGTATCGCAGACCTCAGTAAGGATAAAAAGAGGTGGAAGAACATGTGGGAATGACAACTTCCAGAGGAAGAACACAAGCTGAATTCCTGTCGGTCTGTCCAGGCTTGGGGGAAGGAGGGTGGGACGCAAGAAAGAAGGCGAGAAGAAGACAACTAACATGGAACGTTATGGTAGGTACATAACTTCTTAATGTTAAGTTGTCAATCTCGCCTTCATTCTTGCTGGATGGGACCACGTCCCTAGCACCTTATCCCGGGTGGCCTATCGGAACAGACTCATGAGAACAGTGGAACCAAAATTGGCACTGCTTCTGGAAACCATGCCCAATTTGTAATGTGAAATGAATGTATGAGGAGAAGCCCAGGTGGCTGCTGCACAAATGGAATCTATTGGCAGCCTATCCTGAAAAGCTACGGATGTAGCTAATGCCCTAGTTGAATGAGCTCTAGGTCTTGAGAGTAGTTTTTGATGTCTGATCTCATAGATGAAGGTAACTGTAGAGGTGAGCCATCCAGAGAGGGATATTTAGTAACTGGAAGGCCCAATTTCCCTTCCGCATATGACAGAAACAATTGATTAGATTTCCTGAATTGTTTAGTCCTGTCTAAGTAATATCTAAGTTGGCGATGAACATCCAAAAAATGTAGCTTTTGTTCCGACCTGTTTGAATAGTTAGGGAAAAAGACGGGGAGATCAATAATTTGGTTTAGGTTTATTTGAGAGGAAACTTTAGGCAAAAAGGATGGATTAGTACGGAGGGATACCCTGTCTTTGTGAAACACTAAGTAAGGAGGACGACCGCACAGAGCATGAAGTTCAGATACCCTTCTCGCTGAAGTTATAGCTACCAGAAAAAGTGTCTTCCAAGAAAGCAACTTCAGAAAACATGAAGCCGCCGGTTCGAAGGGGGAAAGAATTAAAGATGCCAGAACTAAGTTCAAATCCCATTGAGGCGGGGGATCTTTGATTGGAGGTTTGAGAAGAAATACGCCCCTTAAAAAGGCTTTACAGAGTTTGTGAGCCATGATGCTAGACTCACAGACACCAACATGAAAATTAGATATGGCAGCCAATTGAACTCTAATGGTAGATGCAGATGATCCTAAATGAAAGAGTTCTGCTAAAAAATCTAGAATAAACTGGATAGGTGCTGTAAAGGGATCTATGTTTTTTGACGTTGCCCAAAAGAAGCGTTTCAATTTGCTACTATAAATCTTCCGGGTAGAAGATTTATGAGAGGCTATCAAGATATCTCGGACCGAGCGAGATATTGAGGGAAGCCTGGCTAAGGTTGGAATCGGAGAAACCACGCTGTGAGGTTTAGAGAGGGCAGAGATTGGTTCAGCTGACCCGACTGGTGGGTTATCAGATCTGGTACTGGGTCCAGATGCCAAGGCTGCTCCAAAAGGTAACAATGAAGAAAGGGGAACCATATCTTTAGAGGCCAGTAAGGGGCAATGAGGATCATTGTCACTCTCAAGGCGATGGCTTTCTGAATTAGTTGAGATATCAGTGGAAAGGGGGGAAAGGCATATAGAAGTCCCCGGGGCCAATCGTGGACTAGAGCGTCTCTGGTGGGATGGCCTGGTAACGGGAAGAGAGTGAAGAAGTCACGACACTTGCGGTTTTGGGGAGTAGCAAAAAGATCGCAGCAAGGCTGGCCCCATTTTAGGAATACTTCTTCTAGAACTGATTTCTTTAGAGACCACTCGTGGGGCATGAGAATTGCCCTGCTCAATTTGTCTGCAATAACGCTGGATTTCCCGGGAATGTGCGTTGCTAACAGAAAACGCTGAGAAGAGATCGCCCATTGCCAAAGTCTGAGTGCCTCTCGACATAAAGGGTTGTTTGAATTGCAATAGTCCCAGTGGGAAGAGAGTCGTGAAGGGTTTGCAACGCTAAAAGTACTGCTCTCATCTCTAAGACGTTTATGTGCAAGTGGCACTCGAAAGGTTGCCACGTGCCTTGGACTGTCCTGCCCCTGAATGCCCCCCCCCCACCCGATCAGGGAGGCATCTGTTGTCAACGTGGCGACTGGGAGGGGAAGAGTGAAGGGTCTTCCTCGGAGAAGTTGATGTGATGTGATCCACCAAGACAGCTGATTCTTGCATGATTGAGTTATCAATATGGTATGGGACATCGGGAGCTGTTGAAAGGACCATTGAGTAAACAGCATCCATTGGAGGATCCTCATGTGAAAGCGAGCTAAGGGAAGAAGGGGAATAGTTGCTGCCATGAGTCCTAACACCTTCAAAACTAGTCTGGCTTTGACTTTGTTGCATTGTAAGAGAAGGGAAACTTGGTTCCGAATGTCTAACACTCTGCTCTGTGAGTCTGGCTGAAAGATTGAGTGTGTCTAAGGTGGCGCCTATAAAGGTAATAGATTGACAAGGCGACAAGGCAGATTTTTTGAAATTTATCGAAATGCCTAGAGCTTGGCAAGATTGGATGGTGAAGTCCCTGGATAGAAGAAGCTGATGTCTGGTGGTGGCGGTAAGGAGCCAGTCGTCCAAATATGGAAACACCTGGAATCCTTGACGTCTCAAGTGAGCCGCGACCACTGCCATGCATTTGGTGAACAAACGGGGGGCTGTAGTGAGACCAAAGGGCAGGGCCCTGAACTGGTAGCGACTGGCTCCCAGCCTGAAGCGGAGATATCTCCTGGAGCATCTGTTCATTTTGATGTGGTAGTACGCGTCCTGAAGATCTATCAAGCACATCCAATTGTCCTGACCCAAGAAGGGTAGAATGGACTGTAGCGTGACCATCCGGAATTTTGTTTTCCTGACATACTTGTTTAAGTAGCTGAGATCCAGTATGGGTCTCCAGTCTCCTGTTTTCTTTAGTACCAAAAAGAATTTGGAGTAGATTCCGGATCCTTGCTGGTCTGCCGGGACTGATAGGATAGCTCTTTTTGATAGCAGCTTTGAAATTTCTAATGCTGCTTGTTCCCTTAGACCGGGTGGAACATCTGGAAGGGATCTTTTGGGTTGGGTTGGGATGTGAATAAAGGGAATTTTGTAACCCTCTGATATGATCGACTGTACCCATTTGTCTTGAGTAAGGGAAAGCCAGGCTTTTGGGTACAGTGATAACCTTCCCCAGACTGCCTCCGAAGGTGGACAGCCGGGCAGCCCCTCAGGGATGCTGAAAGGGTTTGTCAGAGAACATTTCTCTGCTACCCTGGTTTTGCGGACCTCCTCTGCCTCTAGGGTGGCATCTATTATTATTCCCCCCTCTGCCTCTAGAGGGGAATCGGCCTTGTGCATCAGATGAGACTCCCTGGGATTGTTTATGAACCACATCTTTCCTCCCCTCTGACCTTTGGGATAGGGTCTAGAAGGGGTAGAAAAACGGACTCCTACAGCAGAGAGAGTCTTACCTTCAACCTCGCACCTGGTCAATGTATCCTTCACCTGTGGACCAAACGAGGATGATCCAAAGGGAGAATCGGTGAAGGACGCCTTGAAAGGGTCCGCAAAGTTGCATAGCCGCATCCAGGCGTGACGTCGTAAGGCAACACCTGTGCCTGCGGCTCTACTCGCCCCATCTGCTGCATATGAGACCAGCCGCATGGAGGAGTTGACAGAATTCAGGGTTGCCAACTGGGAGTTCATTGTGTCTTTGAACCCCTCAGCTGTAGGATCCTTTATCAGTTCACCCATATCCTTGAGTAAATCTCTCTGGAGACGAGTGAAGTGGCATAAGTAGTTCAGCGACCGCATTGAAAAGGTCGCTGAGGAGAACATCCGCTTGCCGTACCTGTCCATGGTCCTAGACTCCTTATTAGGAGGATGGACAGGAACCGAAGGATCAGCTAACTCCTTCTTAGTGGCCGCAGCCACCACCATGGCATCAACAGGGACACCTTTGGATAAAAAATCTTCATCTCTGGGGCAGTAATAAATTTAGATGGTCTCCTCGGGGTGGGTTCCACTGAGTCAGGAGCCGTCCAAGCCTTCCTTGCCACCACTTCCATAAGGGGGTCAAAGGGAGGGGACACCCAGGAGGTAGAAGGGCGAGAGCCAAACACCTCAAGATACACTGACTCATCCTCCGAAGGGTTAAGGGCTGGCCAGTTCCCCCTCTGTTTCAGGATCTCAAGGATGTCAGCAAAGGAGACATCCTCAGAGGGGGATCAAGGGGAACCTTCGAATTCCTCTAAGTCAGTGTCAGAGGTGATAGACTCAGGGCAGTCAATGTGCTTCCTCTTGCACTGCCTCTTCCTTGGGGATCTCCTGCCGGGTCAGGAGAGGCCTCGGAAGAGGAGGAAATTCCCAATGGGAAACTTGAGGAGTTGGCTCTCTGCGGTCTAAGACAAGGGGGTGAGTAGAAATCACCGCAAGCACTGTAGATGGAGGGGCTGAAGGAGCAGACTGTGGGGCAGAACCTGGTTCTAGCACGCTCCGCATGACCTCAAAGGCACCTCTGTCAGGCAAGGCCAGAGGCCCCCGCTCCGAAGAGACAAGGACCTCCCCGTCACAGACAGGGACGGCTCCGAAGCCGATGTCTGAGCCGAACTCACCAACGCCGAAGCCCCGAAAGGGAGAGCGGGGTCAGGACAAGGGTCCGATGCCACTCGCCCCCTCGGTGCAGACGAGGGAAGCTCGGCGCCGAGATCCCTCCAAGGAGGAGATCGGAGCAGGCGACGGAGCCGAAAGGGAAGGTATCGGATCCGACGCACCGACAGTCATGGCTCCGACAAGCCCTGGCTCCGAACTCAAAGGAGTCGGAGAAGGAATGTATTGGGGAACGGAAATAGCCACTGACTGGTGAGTCGGGCTATGCAGCATTTGGGCCAGTGCCTCGGACTTGAGAAGTCTACTCACTACCCTTTGCAAATCATGGTCAGATAACCTGGAAGACCGTGAGGAATGAGTTTTATGGCTTCATTCAGAAAGAAGAGGGGATCCTGGCGCCGAATGCACGGAGCCGATAGAGGGGGATCTGGACCTCTTCCTAGACTGTGGCTCCAATAAAAGTATCAGAGCCAACGGAGTTTTATCAGCCTCGGCTCCAGCCGGAGCTGAGGTAACAGTATGAGGCTTGGAAACATCGGCTCCAGCCGCAGCCGATGTTGAAGTTCATAGTTCATAGTTTAGTACTAAGCTAACTGCCCTTGTGAGCCATTTTAAGCCTAGCCAATTATCCCTTGTGAGACTCAAACCCTGCACCTTGTGTTTGTAAGGCAAACACCTTAACCATTAAGCCACTCTCCCAACCCAAGCCGACTTAGTCTTTCCATCAGTTGACTCTGGAACCGGAGCCGACTGTTTGGAAGTTTTGGAAGGCTTCCCTGACACAGACTGAGTCGGGGGGCCTTCAGGCTTTAATAAGCCCCGCAAGATTAGTTTATTATTGCGTTCCTGCAGGACTCTAGGGCTAAACCCATGACAAACAGCACAAGAGTCCTGCATGTGCAAAGGCCCCAGGCAATACACACAAGTGTAACAGTCTGTCAGAGACATTTTCTGACAGCACGAGTCACACTTCTTGAAGCCTGAGACCTTGACTTTTGACATAGTAAAAAGGAGTGCCTGACAACACAAACACACTACAGACACACCCTTTACAGAAAAAATTATTAAATTATTAAATTAAATTAATGCTAAAGCAAGCCACAAACACACACACACAAGCCCTTAGAAAATAGGACAACTAATTTAGTCACTAATGGACGGGGGGAAGGGTAGGGGCTGAAGGCCTACAAGATAAGGGAAGAAAGGGAAAAAAGACTCGACAAACAGGGGTCGATTTATCTAAATACTTAAACTAAAAGGTTATGGTACGAGAACAAAAAAGGGGGTTTAAGAAGTACCTAATAAGGTAAAACTCTAACTCACCTGCCTGAGCCGGTAGAAAAGCACCTCGTCAGCTATAGCGGCAAATGAGATCTGAGTAGTTACCACCTAGCATTGTGGGACATAGGGGAGTCTCGAGCCGGTGGAATTAGCTCTCGAGCTTTAATATTGGCCGAGTCGGAGCCGAGGATCGGCTCCGAACCCATCCAGCAAGAATGAAGGCGAGATTGACAACTTAACATTAGGAGGTTCCGTATTGTAATGAGCTGAAATGGCAGAGGCATGGATCTTAATTAATGAGAAGGATAGGCCTTTGTCCAGCATCTCAGTTAGGAATATTTAGAACAAGTGGTTCAAGTCCTTGTGCCTGGTTCCAAGCTCAGAATCTCATCCACTTTTCTGCATAAGATTTCCTGGTGCTGGGCCTCCTGGCTTCCAAAATGACATCCATAACAGCTTTAGAGAGAGGTGTTCTGAGTGGCTATATTATCCGCCATGCAGTCAGATGTAAGGTTCTGAGTTGGCTGTGCAGGATCTGATTGTTTTGTTGAGTCAGAGGATGAGGAATTTGAGGTAAAGTCCAAGATGAGCCTTGAGACTAGCTCTTTAGGATTGGGTACCAGTGCTGACGTGGCCAGTCTGGGGCAATCGGTATAATTTTTGACTTCTCTTGTCTGACTTTTAGGAGCACTTTGGGAAGGAGAGGCAGTGGTGGAAAGGCATAAACTGTTAGGGTTTTCCAGCTGAATGATAGAGTGTCCACTTTCCATGCTTGTGAGTGTTAAGTCCTTGTGCAGAATCTCTGTATTTGGCAGTTGTGAGGGGAGGCAAAAGATCTATGTCTGGGCATCCCCATTTCCTTATCATGCTGAAGACCTGTGGATTTAGTTTCCACTCGTGAGGGTCCATGAGGTTTCTGCTTAGTCTGCCAGAGTATTTCATTCCTGGCAGGAATTGTGCCTGTAGATGTACTTGGTAGGTCAGTGCTGTGTTCCACAAAGTCATGGCTTGCCTGCAGAGGGGGTAGGAATGTGTGCCCCCTTGCTTGTTTATGTACCACAACTGTAGTATTGTCCGTCTTTTGTCCTGGATGTAGTAGATCCTTGAAGGATGTCAGGGCATTCTGTACAGCTAGCATCTCTTTTTGATTGATGTGAAGATACATCTGGTCCGCGGTCCATGTGCCCTGAATACATTTTCCTGCCATGTGTGCCCCCCAGGCATAATCCGATGCATCTGTTAGTGTCTGCCTGGCTGTGGGTAAAGTGAAAGGCTGTCCTTTGTTGTGGTGACAGGCCAGTGCCCACCGTCGAAACTCCTGCTGCAGGCAGGGAATCAGATTTATTATTGTTTCCATGCTGTGGCAATGTTGAGTCCAAACACTTTTTAGATACCATTGTAGCTTCCTCATATGCAGTCTTGCATATGGAATTAGCAGGATGCCATGAAGCCCAAAGCCTGCAGAATTTTTCTTGCAGGTAACTGGGTCTTTGTTCCCATCATTTGAAAGTAATGAGTCAGTTGCCTTTGCTTGTCTGGCGTGAAATAAGCCATCTGGGCAGTTGTATTTAAGCTTGCACCCAGGAATATTATCTCTTGAGAGGGCACTAGTTTTGATTTCTTTTTGTTTCATGAGTACCCTAGGCAAATTAGTAATCTTTTTACAAACGTCAGATGCTTTAGTAGAATGTACTTTGCTTTCTGCTTGAATAAGGCAGTCATCCAAGTAGGGATATATTTGTATTCCTTTTTGTCTGCAATATGCAATTACTGGTGCCAGGGATTTTGTGAAGACCCTGGGCGCAGTAGATAAGCCAAAGGGCAGTGCAGAGAATTGGTAATGCATTGAGCCAGCTATGAATCTGAGGTATCTTCTGCAAGATTGTCTGACTGGGACATGCAGGTATGCGTCTGAGGTCCAAAGTAACTAGCCAAGCCTTCTTGCCCAGCATGGGTAGGAGTTGCTGCAGTGTCAACATTTTGAATTTTGGAACATCCAGGAAAGTATTTAGAATTGACAGGTCCAATATTGGTCTCCAGGCTTTGTCCTTTCTGGGTACCAAGAAAAGTCTCGAGTAAAATCCTTGCCCCCTATTCTTGTTGTGGTACTTTTTGAATAGATCTCGTGTCCATGTGAGCAGAAATTTGTTTTTGTGCCTCTGCCCATTGATTTTGTGGCAGGTATGGCATACCTTTTGGCCTTGGTAGGGTGTGAAAGTGGAACTTGTAACCCTGAGAAACAATACTCAGTGCCCATTTGTCCTGGGTGATCCTGTGCCACTTTTGTGATAGAAGTGCTTGTTTTCTCCCTAAGGGAGCTGCCAAAAGATAAGTGCTTGGCATTTGTAGAGGGAAGTCATTGGGACCACTTCCTATAAGGCTGTGATTTGTCTTCTCCACCTTTGGGAGCTGAAGCATCCCATTGTTTAGGTCTGTATGAGCCTTGGGGCTGAGATCTGCCTCTTGGGCGTCTATCTGCCTCTTTGTGGTCTGTCTGACATTGGAAAGGACCAATATTTAGAAGGCCAGTTCCTACTAAATCTAGGTGGCTGAACCTGTAAGAAATCCTTTACTGTCTACATTGATTTTGCTTTATCCTCCATTTTCTTTAACACCTCCTCTGCCTTAACACCAAAGTATCATGCTGTAATGGAGCATCCAAAATTTTGCTTTAACATGATCAGGTAAACTTTGTTCTTTTAACCAAGCATGCCTTCAAATGACAGAACCTGTAACTGCGGCTCGGCAAGAAGCCTCTAATGAATCAAAACCACATTGCAGAGTATGCTTTCCCACTTGTTCAGCTGCATGCAATAAATCCTGCATTTCCTTATTGTCAGGACATTCTGGCTCGTAGGGATTTTCTGTTTTAGCAAAGACATGAGGTATTGTTGATATTTAAGCATGTGAAACTGGCAATTTAAAGCCTTTACAGCTAAAGTAGCAGAAGTGCAAACTTTTTTCCACCATCTATCCAGTGCTCTAGAATCCCTATCAGAGGGAAAGTACAGCTTTGTACCTACCATAAATGTAGATGTCTGAGTATATACACACTGCTGCAGTCATTACACTTGGGTTATCCTGCCATCAGGCAGTTCCCCAGTCGGCCTGAGTTCCAAAGTCTTGGCCCGGCGTCGGTTGCTGTCGCCTCCTCCCTGAAGTCAGTGCGCCAGGGGTATACAAGATGCAGCCGACGCCATTTTCTTCAGTTTGTCTTGCCCCAGATGTCAGGTGCCTCTAAATATGTAGGCAATTCCAATTGCTAATAAAACATACATAAGAAAAGCAAAAAAACAACTTGCAGCTACCAGAAAATACTCCCCATAGGTAGTAAGGGTAGGAGACATAGGTACGCACCAGCCAGTAAGAGGGGAACGAGGGAGGGTAACCTGGACTGCAGAAGTATATAACAACATCTACATTTACTGTAGGTACAAAACTGTACTAGGTTCATCGTGTTACACTGCTGCAGTCATTACACTTGGGTAGAATCCCAAAGCTGAGGTAGGGTGGCTGGTTCTATAAGGCATTAGGGGTGGCTATAAGGCCCTGCAGCGGCGAAGCCAGCTCTGGATTTAGAGTATAGATTCAGATGATAATGCTTGGTGAAGGTAGTGTACAGAACTCCAAGTTGCTGCTTCCAAAATATATCCTTGGGTAGGTACTCCCCTGAGGTAGGCAGTTGTGGCTGTTGCCCTGGTGGAGTGAGATCTAATGCTGCTAGGTACAGGTTTTCCATGGTATGTGTAGCAGAAATGTATACAATGTCCTATCCATTTTAAGATTGTCTGTTTTGAAATGGCTTTTCCCTGTGCTGCTACAGCATATGCTACCAATAATTGCTCAGATTATCTGAAAGCTTTGGTTTTGTCCAAGTAGAAGCGTAACTGCCTGTGAATGTCCAAAGAGTGCAGCAGTCTCTCACCTTTATTCTGTGGTTTAGGATAAAAAGTTGGCAGGTGAATATTTTGGTTTAGAGCCACACTGGATACCACCTTTGGCATAAATGTAGGGTTAGTTCTTAAAGACACCCTGTCCTGGTGGAAAATGAGGAAAGGTTCCACTGCCATTAGTGCCTGTAATTCTGAAACTCTTCGTGCTGATGTTATTGCCAGGAGCAGAGCAGTTTTCCAAGAGATATATTTTAATTGGCTGGCTCAAAAGGAGGTAAAGTTAGTTTTTCCAAAACAAAGTTGAGGTCTCAAGTTGGAGTAGGTGCTCTACGGGGCGGTCTTATGTTTTTAGCCGCTCTGAGGTACTGCTTTAACAGAGGATTAGAGAAAACTGGTGGATCCGTGTTGTAATGAGCAGAAATGGCAGAGGTGTGGATCTTGATGGATGAGAAGGAGAAGCCTTTGTCCAGCATCTCAGTTAAGTATTGCAGTATCTGAGGACTGTTTGGGACAAGAGAGCCAAGGCTGTGAGCTTGGTTCCAGGCACAGAATCTCTTCCATTTATCCGAATAGGCTTTCCTGGTACTAGGCTTTCTGGCCTTCAGAATGAATCCATAACAGCCTTGGAGAGAGGCATTGCTTGCTTGACTAAGGAATCTTCCATGCAGCTAGGTTTAAGGTCTTTAGCTGGCTGTGTAGTATTTGATTGTTGTGCTGAGTCAGCAGATGTGGGATTTGAGGCAAAATCCAGGGTGGTTCTTGTGCTAAGCTCCTTAAGATTGGGTACCAGTGCTGGCGTGGCCAGTCTGGTGCAATCAGGATCATCTTTGGCTCTTCTTGCCTGGCTTTTATGAGTACCTTTGGCAGGAGAGAAAAGTGGTGGGAAAGCGTATACTTGTAGGTTCCCCCAGCTGAATGAGAGGGCATCCACTTCCCATGCTTGTGGATGGTAACTCCTTGTGCAGAATTTTTGTAGTTGGCAGTCTATTGGGGATGCAAACAGATCTATGTCCGGGCTCCACCATTTCTGTGTCATTACTCTGAATATTTGTGGATTCAATTCCCATTCGTGTGGATCCATGATGCTTCTGCTTAAGTCGTCCGCCAGTGTGTTTCTCTCTCCTGGCAGGAATTGTGCTTGCAGATGAACTTGAAGGTTTATAGCTGTGTTCCACAAGGTCATATCTTGTCTGCATAGGGGGTAGGAGTGAGTGCCCCCTTGCTTATGTACCACACAACTGTGGTGTTGTCAGTCTTTAGCAGTAGTTGTCCTGGACGCAGCAGGTGCTTGAAAGCTATAAGGGCATTTTGTACAGCTAGCATCTCTTTCTGATTGATGTGAAGATGCCTTTGTTCTGTGGGCCACGTGCCCTGAATACATTTGCCTGCCATGTGTGCTGCCCAGGTGTAATCCGATACATCTGCTGTCAGTGTTTGCCTGGCTGTGGGTTGTGTAAAAGGCTGTCCCTTGTTGAAGTGACAAGCTTGAGCCCACCATTGTAACTCCTGTTGAAGGCAAGGGATTAGTGGTATAACTGTTTCCAAACTTTGACAGTGTTGAGACCATACATTCTTTAGGTACCATTGTAGTTTCCTCATATGCAGTCTGGCACATGGAATTAGTAGTATGCAGGATGCCACGTAACCCAAGGCCTGCAGAATTTTTCTTGCAGGGAGTTGGGTCTTTGTTGCCATCAATTGAAAGTACTGAGTCAGTTGTCCTTGCTTGTCTGGTATGAGATAAGCCATCTGGGCTGTTGTGTTCAAGCTGGCACCCAAGAATATAATCTCCTGTGAGGGCACTAGTTTTGATTTCTTTTCGTTTACTGTGTAGCCCAGGCAACTTAACTTTTTTACAAATGCCAGATGCTTTAGAAGAATGTCCTTGCTCTCTGCTTGAACCAGGCAAGTCGTCCAGGTACGGATAAATTTGAATTACTTTGTCTGCAAAATGCAATTACTGGTGCCAGGCAGTTTGTGAAGACCCTGGGTGCAGCAGATAAGCCAAAGGACAGTGCAGAGAATTGGTAGTGCATTGAACCAGCTATGAATCTGAGGTATCTTCTGCAGTTTTGTCTGATGGGGACATGCAGGTATGCCTCGAGGTCAAAAGTCACGAGCCAAGCTTTCTTCCCCGGCATGGGAAGAAGCTGCTGTAGTGTCAACATTTTGAATTTCGGAACATCCAGTTAAGTGTTTAGAGATGAAAGATCCAGAATGGGCCTCCAGGCTTTGTCCTTTCTGGGTACCAGAAAGAGTCTTGAGTAAAATCCTTGTCCTTGCTCCTGTGCTGGTACCTGTTGAATAGCTCTCATATCCATGAGTGCTGTAATTTGTTTTTGAGCCTCTGCCCATTGATTTGGTGGCAGATTTGGCATTCCTTTTAACCTTGGCAGAGTGTGAAAGTGGAACCTGTAACCTTGAAATAGTGTTGAGAACCTATTTGTCTTTGGTGATCATTTGCCAACTGTGGTAGAAGAGTGGCAGTTTTCCTCCCAAGGGGACTGCCAAAAGGGATTTGTTTGGCAGCTGTAATTGGAAGTCATTGGAGCTGCTTTTTATATGATTGGGGCCTGTCTTCCCCTTCTTTCTGGCCTGATGCAACCCATTCTCGAGGCCTGTAAGGACCCTATGTTTGACCTCTACCTCTTGGACGTCTGTATTTTCCCCTTTGAGGTCTAATTGGAAAGGACCAATTCTTAGTTGGCCAGTTTCTGCTAAATCTAGGAGGTTGAACCTGTAAGAAATCCTTCACAGTTTGCATAGATTTTGCCTTATCCTCCATTTTCTTTAATACCTCTTCTGCCTCAACTCCAAATAGCACATCCTGCTGCAAAGGTGCATCCAATAATTTTGCTTTAACATGATCTGGTAACGTATGTTCTTTTAACTATGCATGTCTTCTAATAACAGACCCTGTAACTGCTGCTCTGCAGGAGGCCTCTAGAGAATTAATACCACATTGCAAAGTATGCTTTCCCACTTGTTCAGCTGCATGCAATAAATCCTGCATTTCTTTAAAATTAAGAGGATCCGATTCTGGAAGCATTTTTTTTGTTTTAGCAGACAGTAAAAATTGTTGATATTTTAGCATGTGAAACTGGCAATTTAAGGCTCTCATTGCTAAAGTTGCAGACGTATATACTTTCTTTCCCCATCTGTGTAATGCTCTGGAATCTTTGTCAGAGGGAACTGGATTCTTGGCTGATGAGGCCTTAACTCCTTTGGGTCCCTGAGAAATAGTTTCAGGGTCAGCTACAGGGCTTTTATACAGAAATTTATGCGAGTCAGGGACTCTGTAGTACCTGTCAGGTTTAACAGGGGCTGGGGGTAAGGAATCAGCATTTAAGCTGGATTCAGTATACACATCATCCACAATATCTAAGACTGGCGGAATAGCAAGGAGTCTGTGTTGAGGTAATAAAAGATGGTCTCTAAGCCTTTTCTTGGATTCTGAGTAATCCTGGCTTTCCCAGTGGAAATGCTCCCTCATGGTATGTAGGGTTTCCCCAAAGGAGTAGTCCCTCAGGCGGTGAGGCTGATGGAATTGATTCCTCAGCATCAGAATCCTCATAAGGGGGTAAAGAATATCCTAGGTCTGAGGATGAATCAGAAGAGATGGACATCTGGTCGGATGAGTCATAGTCTGCATCCTGTCTAGGCCTTTTATCAGGAGGGGGATGGGACCTCCTGATCAGAGTGATTAGGTCTTCGGCCATTTTGAGCATTTCTTTCTTAGGCATGGAGGCCTGTCCTGGAGAATGCTGTATTTGTTTCTTTGATTTTAAAGGAGGCTTAGACTTAGCTGAGGGTTTAATGCTTAACTGAGTAGGTCTGAAGACACCCTCTAAAGCTGTGGGTTGCTCAACTACTCTGGATCCCGCTGAAAGGTTAATCTCGGTAAGCTGAATAACTTGTGCGTCCGAAGGCCCAGCCATCTCCACGTGGGAGTCAGAGGCGGCCTGTGGTTCTACAGAAGTGGTCAGGGGCTGCGAAGGCACCTCGCTGAAAACCGGAGAACCGGCGACTGGCCTAGAAGAGGCTTCGACAGTTTTAGGCCTCGGATGCCTATCCTTGTCTTTGCGCTTTTTGTGCATTCCGGTCGTCGGAAGTTCCGACGGCATGGTATAATTGAATTTTCTACCAAAATAATGTCGTGCAAAATAAAACAGACGTTTAATAGTGCGCTTGTTAAACCTAGCACAAAACCGACAACCAGTGACGTCGTGGTCTGGGCCTAGGCATGGGATACAATAGGAATGGAAATACTTATGAGGTATTTGCTTCCCACAAGAAATACAGTTATTAACTTTTACTGACATCGGTCTGAAGCTTTGTAGAAGACTTCGGTTCTGAATTCGGAATGAAAATCTCAGGAGACTGCCGACCAACACTTGCCAACTGCTTTTGCTTCGGGCACCGCACGGCAAGAAAGACTTGGGAAAATGGCGTTGGCTGCATCTTATATACCCCTGAAGCACTGACGTCAGGGAAGAGGTGACAGCAACCAACGCCGGACCAAGACTTTGGAACTCAGGCCGACTGGGGAAACGCCTGACGGCAGGATAACCCAAGTGTAATGACTGCAGCAGTGTAACACGATGAACATCCTTATCTTTATGGAAGACAAGGTAGGGGAGTGAAGCCATAAGGGCTTGGATCTCAGATACTGTCCTGGCAGAAGTGAGAGCTACTAACAGGACTGTTTTCCAAGTACAAAACTTGAGAGTGGAAGAATGGGCTGGCTCAAAGGGAGATGGTGCAAGTTTTTCCAGCACAAAGTTAAGGTCACAAGGTGGGGGAACGGGCTTACAAGGAAGCCTGATATGAAGGACCCCTCTCAAACAGCTTGCCATCTAGCCAGGCAGCCAGAGGTGGAGTCAGGGAAAGGCAAGCTGAAATGGCAGAAAGATGCACTTTTACTGAAGAATAAGTCAACCCTGAATGCAATAATTCACATAGATTGGAAAGGACCAGTGGAACAGAAGCTTCAGATGGTTCCCGTTTAATCTTACAGCACCAAATGGAGAATCTTCTCAATCTAAATAGTTTCTCCTAGTACTTTGTTTTCTGGTCTCCTGCAGAACACAGAGTACATCCTCTGAATATAGGTGCCTAAAGGGGATCAAAACTCTATTACCAGCACAGTCAGATTGAGATTAAGAAGGTGGGGATGAATAAGGACCCCTTGTCTTGTGAGAGCAGGTCGAAGTGGTGAGGTAACCTGTGGTGAATGCCCCGGATTAGATGAAAAATTATGGGAAACCAATGCTGTCTTTGGCCAGAAGGGAGTCACCAGGAGGATTTTTGGTTTGTCCTTCTGTATTTTAAAGGAGGATTTTGTGAATCAATGGAAATGGGGGGAGGCATAAAGGAACATTCCCTCAAAAGAGAAGGCGCCCACCTTCCAGGCTTGTGGATGAGGAAGCCTTGTGCAAAAGAGGGGCATCTGTCGGTTATGGGAGGAGGTAAACAGATCTGCCTGAGGAATACCCCCCCCCCCCACCTGTGAACTAGATCCGGACACACTTCCCTGTGAAGCATTCATTCGTAGGAGGGTGTTAAGGTCCTGCTCAGGGTGTCTGTCATCACGTTGTCCTCTGATGGGATGTAGACTGCCTGCAAATAAATCTGTAGTGCTATTGCCAGGTATTGGACTTGAACTGCCAGACTGCAAAGAGTCGGATTTTGTTTGCCCCTGTTTATGCACCACAGGACTGTCATGTTGTCTGTGATGACCTGTAATGAGCCTGGCAGAAGGATGGCTTGAAAAGCTTGAACTGCCAAGTAAAGAGCCCTTAATTCTTTTAGACTGATGTGGTTCCTTCTTTCTGGAAAGGACCATTCCCCCTGCGCCTTGTGCTGAACCTAGATCTGATGCATCTGTGTAAAGATGTTGTTTGGGTGGAGGAATCTGTAAATGCACCCCTTGACTGAGGGTGATAGTGGAGAAACACCAGGTGAGTTCCTTTTTTAAGCAGGAGAGAAGAGAAATATTTGCTTCTAAGGGGTGAAGGTGTTAGTTCTAAGAATTTCTCAATACCCACGGAAACTTCCTCATGTGAATCCTGACTAGAGGGAGCATGGGGATCAAGGAAGCCATGAATCCCAGGATTCTCAAATTCTCTGGCTGACATGGAAGGCAGCAGTAGGGGGGACTGGAGAAATTGGGCGAGAAATTCCACTTTCTGGGCAGTGACAAAGATTGGCAAAGTCTGTTCTTATCCTGCACTCCAAGAAAACAAGATCTTGTGAGGGAGTCATTCAGGACCAAGTGATTCACAGTGAACCCTAGATTTTGCAAAATCCTGCACACCCAAGTTCAGATGTTCAACAGGGTGAGAGAATCCTGGTATAGGATCAACAGATCATCTAAATAAGGGTAAATATGAATGCTCTGTAGCCTACAGTATGTAATGACCGGGGCTAGACATTTGGTGAATACTCTTGGTGCTGTGGAGAGTCCAAAGGACAAAACTCAAAATGTGAGGAACCCACAGAGAAATGAAAAAATTCCCTGCAAGTGGGAACCATCCTTTCTTGGAACAAAAAATATCCTGGAGTAAAACCCCTTGCTTAACTGGTGTTTGGGTACTGCTTCTATAGTACCCTGAGAGAGAAGTTGTGTCAGGATGGTGGGGGAATAGTGAAAGCTGACTGGAAGGAGGTTGTGGAACTCACTGGAATGGTGGAGGGTCCCACCAAGTCATGAAACATCATCTCTTGATGGACAGCATCCACCTGTCTGTGGTAATTTTCTGCCAGGAGGATAGGGATAGGGTTAGGTGCAGGGAGGGGGGGGGGTGGGTAAGGGAAGAGTCACAGCAGAGGAGCTATATCTGGGTCTGGCTGCCTTTGAAAGGATGAAGGAGTTGTGATGGATGAAGATCTAGTAGCGGACTGTTTCCTAGGTTATCTTCGCCCCTGGAATGATTAGCAGAAGAATGGGAGGACTGCCTCTTAATGCTGGGTTTTTTGGGGGTAGTTTCTATGGAATCTGGGAACCGGTGACACCGGTAAATGTTTCAGATTCTGCAAGTCTTTTCCTTTTTCCTGCAGTGATTTAAGTAGCTCTGCAGAGGCCGCTCCAAAGAGTGCTGATTTATCTAAAGGAGCATCTAACAATTTCATTTGGACAACCAAGGGAAAAGGTTGGAGTCTCAACCATGAGAACCTCCTTAAACTGAACCAGATGTAGGAGATTTGGAAGAGGCTTCAACAGCATCATAGCTGCACTTGACTGAATGTCTAGCCACCTGGGATACAATGTTCAGAGGAGTGTCCAGCACAGCCTTGGCTGGTGAGTCAGGTACGTCAGACAGCAAAGTAGAGGCCTTGGTCAGGGAATCCAGGGCAAACGTGGCCATATGAGTTTGATAGTTAATTGCTCTTATGAGCAAGGTAGAAGAAATGTATACCTTCTTCCCTAACCTATCCATAAATTTACGATCCTCAGTGTGAAAAAGAGAAGGTAGTTGCCTTGAACATTTGTCAGCTGAAACTGCAATAACAGCAAGATCTCCTGGCGGATTCTTAAAAAGGTACTGCTTCTTTGCAGACACTTTGTAAAATCTGTCTGCTCTCTGTTAACAGGAGGCTACGACTCCAGGCTCTGGGAAGCAGCTGGGAAGGCATCCTGGAAAGTTGGGAGTAAAGGAGGAACTGTAGATGGTGAGGGCTGCTCCATCTGAGGGAGTTCAAAATACCTTTTCTTGATCTCAGAAACATCTGAGGCCTCCCACTTAAAATGCTGCCTAAACAGGGAAATAGTGTCCCCAAAGGAGAAATCTTCTCTTGGAGAGTCAGGACTGAGGGTCTCTTCTTCCTCAGGAGTAGCAAAATCCTTAGGAGATTCAATCTGAGAACATGTGATGGATTAATCTGAGAAGGAATAGTCTTTCCTCAGATTCTACCTGTGAAGGCAGTGGTTGACCCGACTGGAAATCTGGGTCTGGAGTGCCTGAAAGGCCTTAAATAAAATCCGAGAAGAGGTCTCCCAAGCTGGAGTAAGATGTTTAGCCCTGTTTTTTTTCCTTCTGTTTCCTTTTTAAAGGGGTGGAAGGAGCAGGAGCAGAAGTAGGCCTGAGTGCTGATGTTGGAATGGATAGAAAGGCAGTAGAAGGCCCCTCAGATGCCACGAGCCATGGTTCCCCCTCACCAGCAGGAGATGATGGTTGTAAAGCCTCAGCAGACGTATTCTGGACATCCGCTGTGCCAGGTTCCATTTCGGTTCCCAGTAACAGGGAAGCATCTGAAGTCCAGAGCGATCCTGGGCTAACACTCGCCTCAAGGATCTCACCGGATTCCTGAGGTGCAGCTTGGACGTCGGGCCTAACTTTTTTAGCCTTCTTCCTTGGTGGCTCTTCAGAGATGCCCACTCCACCTTCCATCCCGGACGCCAAGTGACGAAGTCGCTGATTCTCTAAATAGAAATTTAAAGATGACAAATGGCTTCTAAGGGTTTTGGGGACAAAACGATTGGCAAATATCACAGGACTTGTCATCGTGACCTGCCCCTAAACAGAATAAACTCTGATCGTGAGTGTCCTTATGTGGAATTAATCTTCCACAAGCACACTTTCCCTTCCTAGATCACATGCGTCTGAAAAAGGTAAAGAACAAGCAAAAAAAACCCACAAGGGTACTTATTCGAATGCGGACAGCCTGAAGCGATAGTAAAAAATGGATGGCTGAAATCAAACAAATGCTGGATTACTGGAGCTGGTGATTGGACGTTTGAAGCACACTGCAGCACAAAAGTTCCGATTTGGGTATGTGCAGACATCACAGATATAGCCAGTGAGTTTATGGCTCTTACATGCAACATCGCACGTACCCCTGCTTTCAAGACTTTGGTATACTGGCCAGATGTCCGATGCTGCAGGCAGCAACTCCCCAAGGTGAAGAATACTGCAACATGAAAATAAAAGGATATCTTGATCTCTACAGCAGACAGGGTCTTTCCCCTCTTGCTCACCACAGCTAAGTGCGTCCTTGACCGATGGTCCAAAGAACCATCGAAGGGGTCATTAGTAACAGACGTCTTAAAGAGTTCGGCAAACCCACAAAGCCTAAACCAGGCATATCTCCTGAGGGCTATGTCCAATCCGGCTGCTCAAGAGGTACTTTCCATAATGTTGGAAATCAACCTCATCAACGTGTTTAGACAAAGTAAGAGTCAACAGTTGGGGAGAGACCTTACTGAAGTTGCCAAGACATGCACTCAGAGAAATGGTGAGCTCCTTGACAAAATCTCTCTGAAGATGTGTAGTGTGCCAAACAGTTTAGCACTCTTAGCGCAAAGATTACTGATTACGTGCTTCCCATGTCTGTCCAAGGCCAGAAATACCTTGTTCAGGGGTAGACAGAGAAGCTCTGCTTCACTAGCTCCTTCTTTGTGGCCGCCAACACTATATCAACTGAATACCTTTACTCCAATGAGGAAAATCCCATGGGGGTGGGCTCAGGAACTTGTCCACTTGCTTGGGGATAGACTCCACAGCGTCAGGTTCCTTCTAAGTGTGTCAGGAGAGACAAATCAATTAGCTTGTTTGCCAGCAGGGACACCAAGGATAAGATATCATCAGGTGGAGATCTGGGATCCCTTCTCCCTCATCAAAATTGATGTCCTCAATCAAAGACTCCAAAGGGGAGTCTACATGCTTCCTCTTGCACTTACCTCTCTTGATGCACCTCCTCCGCAAGAAAGTCAGGAGAGGACTCAGAAGAGGAAGGGGTCTCTAACAAAGGGGGACTGGAGGATTTCCTAGATGGGCTGACCATGGACAAGATGACAGGGACCAAGGCCCAGACCAGATGAGGACTGCATGGGTTCCAGGAGGAGAGGAGACATCTGTAGGCCTAGAGAAAGCCCTCTCTGCCACCTGAAAGGCAGACAAACCCAGAAATCCTCCTTCCCATCTCCTAGAAGCCAAAACAATAGGGGAAAAAGAGGCCACCCCACATTCACAGCCCTCAGACACCAGCCCCAAACTATCGAGAGCTGAAGCCCAGAGGTGGAGACACGGATCTAACCAGGTCAGAGGAAAGACCACACCCACAGAGCGGCACCAAAGTCTCAGGCCTTGGACCCACTCTTCTCCGACAGCATCTGATCCAAGCCAGACTAGGACACTGCCAGAGTTCCAAGCAAGCACCATCCATGACTTTGATGACATGCCTCAAGTTATCTGGATACTGGGGTTCTGAAGAGGAATGTCGGATCAGAAGAGGAGCTGCAATAAATGGATCCAAGATATAATGGAGATGGTAAAAGCCCCATCTCAATCTCAGCCTTGAAAATTCCACATCATCCTGTCCATGTCAGAACAGGAAAGGCTAGAGGACCTAGAGGAGACCGAAGAATGGGTAGACCTCATGGAGATGGTGATTTTTTTCTTGTCTCGACGTACGACTCTACGATATCGGATCAGAAGCATTTGAAATCAAAGAACACTTGCTAAGAGAAGGTGAAGTACGAATCAAAACAACCTCCAATGGATCCAAGGGCATCTTAGGAATCATAGTTATTGGATCCAAAAGTAGGTCGCTTCCATGAAGGAGTTACATCCAGCAAAAACAACACCAACTCTGAGTAACTCCTCTGATGCAAAGGAGAGCTACTCTTCTTCATATTCGACAATTTTTGCTTTTTCTCAGAAACTGGAGTAGAAGCCCAACAGGCTGGAGGGGCCCGTTGCTTCAGCTCTTTTCAGACTAGCCTTGGCAGATCCTTGACCAGATGAGGGCAACAGCCCCTTCAAGATTAACTTACTGCGGAGATCCACTAAAGCACTGGGACTGAAAGCTGCACAAACTTCACAGTCTTGTTCCAAGTGAGAAGCACCCAAGCAATACACACATTTTTCATGCGAGTCTGAATGCAGGACTTTGTGCCTGCAAGAAAAAAGAAGTTATGTACTTACCATAATGTTCCATGTGAGTTGTTCATATCGCCTTCATTCTTTACTAATTGGTTTGGAGCCAATCCCTTGGCTCCGATATGGCCAATTGCAAAGCTCGAGGTCTTGAAGTAGCTCAAGGCCAAGTCCCTATCCCATAATGCACCTGTGAATTACCTCGGATCTTGTTTGCTGCGTATACCAATACCATATGTCACTGTTACATTCCTAGAGAAACGAAAAAGGTTTGAGTAACCAGGATGGATCTAGCATCTCAGTCATCTATCAGCCCAGGAGGGGGAAGGAGGGAGGGCCGCAAGAATGAAGGAGAGATGAACAACTCACATGGAATGTTATGGTAAGTACATAACTTCTTTGTGTAAAGTTGTTCAATCATGCCGTTCATTCTTTACTGATGGGTAGCGTCCCAAGCACCATCAATCTCAGGTGGCTCACAGGAGTATACTTCAGGACTGTAGGTCCAAAGGAGGCCCTGTCCCTGGAGGCTTTGTCAACTTTGTAATGAGTGATAAAGGTAAGAGGTTTTGACCAAGTGGCTACTGCACACATGTTATCAATGGGAAGTCTGGCAGAAAAAGCAGATGATTTAGAACCTGCTCTGGTTGAGTGAGCTTTAATCTTGTGTTGCAAAGGCATACTAGCATCTGAATAGGCAAAACTGATGCAATCAGATAACCATTTAGACTGTTATTTTAGCCACTGTTGTTTTAGCCACTGGTCTCCCTTTTCTGGAGTCTGAGAAAGAAACAAAGTTGGTCTGATTTCCTGAAATCTTTTGTTCTATCCAAACAGAATCTGAGCAGTCAGTGAACATCATGTTTGCGCAGCATATATTTTAAATCGTTAGAATGAAGCTGCGGTGGTACAGCGGTAGCGTTGTTGCCTCACAGCAAGAGGTTCTCCTGTTCGATTCACAGCTGGAGTGCCTTCTGTGTGGAGTGTGCATGTCCTCCCCACGGTAGAGTGGCCTCTGAAAAACATGCGTGAATGGGCATGCCTTCGCTAAAGGTTGGGCGTCGGGCTGGCAACTCGGCACCATAAAAAATCTACTGCCAATCATTAGCGGACCGGAGTTCCGTTGTGGCGACCCCTAACCAGGAAAAGTCAAAAAGACAAACAAAAAAATTGGGGAAGAAAACTGGCAAATCTATAACTTGGTAGAAATTGGTTTCACAGCAAACTTTGGGCAAAAATGAGGGATTTGTTCCAAGTGAAACTCTGTCCTCATGAAATATCCAATAGGGAGGCTTGATGGATAAAGCCTGAAGCTCTGACACACTGCGGCCAGAAGTGATAGCTACCAGAAAGATGGTCTTCCAAGACAAAAATGAGATCACAAGATGAAGCTGGTTCAAATGGCAGAAGAATTGTATGCAACAGCATAAAGTACAGTTTTGTACCTACCATAAATGTAGATGTTAGAGTGCGAATACAGTTGCAGTAATCACATATGGGTTCTCTGCCATCAGGCAGTCCCTCGGTCGGCCGAATTCCAAAGTCTAGGTCCGGCGTCGGTTGCTGTCCCTTCTTTCCTGACATCAGTGCGACAGGGGTATACAAGACACGGCCGACGCCATATTCTTCAGTCTTTCTTGCCCCAGATGTCAGGTGCCCCCAGAAGGAAGGCAATACATAAATTTATATATATATATATATATATATATATATATATATATATATATATATATATATATATATATATTCAAGCAATGCAATGTAATCAAAAAACAGTAGTTGCAAGCAAATACACCATAGGAGGATAACCCAAATTAGGTTGTATGAGGAGGTGTTGGCCACTAGTCCTTTACCAAGAGGGGAAGGAGGGAGGGAAACCTGTACTGCAGCTGTATTAGCACTCGAACATCTACATTTATGGTAGGTACAAAACTGTACTATGTTCATCGTGCATACAGCTGCAGTAATCACATATGGGTGGAATCCCAAAGCTACGCACAGGGTGGTAAGCACTAGGTGGAACTGGGATGAGCCAGAATGCCCAGCAGCACAGCAGTGGCAAAGCCTGCTCTAGTTTTGGAATATAAAGGCAGGTGGTAGTGTTTTGTGAAGGTATGCAGAGAACTCCAAGTGGCTGCCTCCAAAATATCTTTGGTAGGAACTCCTCTGAGGAAGGCTGTAGAGGTAGCTGTGGCCCTGGTGGAGTGGGATCTGATGCCTGTAGGGACAGATTTCCCATGATAGGAGTAACAAAATCGTATGCAGTGGCCTATCCATTTTGAAATTGTCTGTTTGGTAACAGGCTTCCCTTGAGCTCCTACAGCATAGGACACAAAAAGTTGTTCTGATTTCCTAAAAGGTTTTGTTCTGTCCAAATAATAGCGTAGCTGTCTATGGATGTCTAAGGAATGTAGCAGCCTTTCCCCTTTGTTTTGAGGATTGGGGTAAGTGTATGGCTTGATTTAAAGCTACCCTGGATAACACTTTAGACATAAATGACGGGTTGGTTCGAAGGGAGACCCTGTCCTGATGGAAGATGAGAAAGGGCTGCACACCCATGAGGGCTTGTAGTTCCGAAACCCTACGAGCTGAGGTAATGGCCAGAAGGAAAGCTGTTTTCCAGGACAAATATTGCAAATCTGTTGAGGCAGCTGGTTCAAAGGGAGGCAATGTTAATTTTTTCAGAATGTAATTAAGATCCCAGGCTGGCACTGGTTGTTTCCTTGGTGGTCTTATATTCTTAGCCCCTCTGAGGAACTGTCTTACAAGTGGGTGAGATAATAACAGTGGATCCGTGTTGAATTCTGCAGAAATGGCTGAGGCATGGATTTTTATGGAGGAAAATGAAAGTCCACTGTTCAGCAGCTCAGCTAGATACTGTAATACCAGAGGCAAATTCAGTATTCTAGGGTCCTGGCCTTTTTGCTCATTCCAAGAGCAAAACCGTTTCCATTTTGCGGAGTAAGCCTTTCTAGTAGATGGCCTTCTGGCCTCCAGAATGACGTCCTGCACCTCTCTGGGGAGTAGGTTCTGTTGTGGTGTTAAGGAATTTTCCATGCAGCGAGATTGAGTGTTTTCAGCTGACTGTGAAGAGATTTGTAGCTGTGCTGAGTCAGCAGAAGAGGCATTAGAGGTAGAGGCCAGGGAGGAGTATGTGTTAGGCTCCTCAGGAGTGGGTACCAGTGCCGTCTTGGCCAGTCTGGAGCAATCAGTATCATCTTCGGTCTGTCTGCTCTTGCTTTCAAGAGCACCTTGGGCAGAAGAGGCAGAGGTGGGAAAGCGTACACTGTCCATGCTGTCCAACTGAATGAAAGGGCGTCCACCCTCCAGGCCTTTGGATGAAAGGTCCTTGAACAAAACTTTTCCAATTGGTGATTCCTGTGGGAGGCGAAGAGATCTAGGTCTGGCCTCCCCCCCACGCTTGGATTATCTTTGTAAACACCTGAGGATGCAACTTCCATTCGTGCAGATCTGTCATATTTCTGCTTAGATAGTCTGCCACCGTGTTTTCCAAACCTGGCAAGTACTGTGCTTGAAGTTCGATTTGCCATTCCAGAGCCAAGTTCCAGTGTCATGGCTAGTCTGCACAGGGGGTATATGAATGTGTTCCTCCTTGTTTATGTACCACATCACTGTGGTGTTGTCTGTTCTTATCAATAATTGTCCTGGATGCAGGAGGTCCTTGAATGCTGTAATTGCATTTATCACTGCTAGCATTTCTTTTTGATTGATGTGAAGGTGCTTTTCCTTTTGGGACCATTTGCCCTGAATGCACCTGCCTGTCATGTGCGCCCCCCAGGCATAATCTGAGGCGTCTGTTGTGATGACTTGATTTGCTTGAGGCTTGCAGAATGGGAGACCTGTGTTTGCTTGACATGCTTGGGCCCACCATAGAAATTCCTTTTGCAAACATGGAATTATTGGTATTATTGTTTCCAAATTGTGGCTGTGTTGAGACCATAGGTTTTTTAGGTACCATTGAAGTTCTCATATGCAACTTTGCACATGGGATTAAAAGAATGCAAGATGCCATGAAGCCCAGAGCCTGCAGGATTTTCCTTGCAGTAAGCCTGGTACAATTTGCTAGTATTTTGAAGTACTGAGTTAGTTGCCCTTGTTTTTCTGGCATAAGGTAGGCCATCTGGGTGTTTGTGTCCAAGTTGGCACCCAGGAAAGTTATTTTCTGAGATGGTGTTAGCCTGGATTTCTCTTCGATGATCGTGTATCCCAGAGAATTCAGTAACCGTGTTGCATAAGCCAGATGTTCCAGAAGTATGTGCTTGCTGTCCGCTTGGATCAGGCAGTCATCCAAATAAGGGTAAATTTGTATCCCTTGAAGTCTGCAGTAGGCGATTACTGATGCCAGGCATTTCGTGAATACTCTGGGCGCAGTAGATAAGCCAAAGGGCAATGCAGAGAATTGATAGTGGATTGAACCTGCAAGAAATCTGAGGTATCTTCTGCAGCTTTGTCTGATTGGGACATGCAGGTATGCCTCCTTGAGGTCCAATGTTACCAGCCAAAACCCCTTGCCCAGCATGGGAAGAAGCTGCTGTAATGTGAGCATCTTGAATTTTGGTACGAGTAAGAATGTGTTTAGGATGGATAAGTCCAAAATGGGTCTCCAGTCGGTTCCTTTCCTTGGTACCAGAAATAGTCTGGAATAAAAACCTTGACCTTGTTCGTGAGTAGGTACCTCTTGAATAGCTTTCATGTCCATGAGTTTTGAAATTTGTATTTGTGCCTCTGCCCTTTGTGTGGCAGGTTTGGCATGCCTCTCATTTTTGGAAGAGTGTGAAAATGAAATCTGTAGCCTCTGTTTATAATGTCCAGGATCCATTTGTCTGTTGTGATAATATGCCAATTTCTTGTAAATAATGCCAGCTTTCCTCCCAAGGGAGCTGCCAGCTGAGACTTGCTTGGCATGAAAAGGAGGAAGTCATTGGGTTTTGTTTTCTATATTGTTGTGCACTGTCTTCGCCACCTCTTGGTGCTGGAGTTTGCCATTGTCTGCCTCTATATGATCCTTGAGATTGTCCTCTGCCCCTTGAGCGCCTGTATCTACCTCTTTGGGGCTTGTCCGTGGCTGGAAAGGACCAGTTTTTTGAAGGCCAATTTCTGCTAAAACGAGGTGGTTGTACCTGTAGAAAAGCCTTGACAGTTTGCATAGATTTAGCTTTTTCTTCCATTTTCCATAATATCTCCTCAGCATTAGTACCAAACATCCTTTTGTAAAGGAGCATCTATTAGTTAAACTTTAACATGATCAGGCAAGCTTTGTTCCCAAAGCCAGGCATGTCTACGAATGACTGATCCTGTAACAGCAGCTCTACTGGAGGCCTCTAAGGCATCATAGCCACATTGTAAGGTGTGTTTACCCACTTGTTCTGCACTATGCATCATATCCTGCAATTCCTTCAAATCTGGTTGTTCAGGTTGAGACATTTTATTTCTTAATTGTGATAACAGAAACTGTTGATATTTAAGCATATGAAACTGACAATTTAAGGCCCTCATGGCTAGGGTGGCAGAGGTGTATACCTTTTTCCCCCACCTTTCTAAGGATCTAGATTCTCTTTCGGAAGGTAGTGGATTCTTGGCTGTAGAGGCCTTCATTCCCTTGGGGCCTTGAGAAATGGTTTCAGGGTCAGCATTACGGCTTTTGAAAAGAAATTAGTGAGAGTTGGGAACTCTGTAGTACCTATCAGGTTTGACTGGGGCAGGAGGCAGGGAATCCGGATTGAGATAAGCCTCCGAGTAAACGTCATCAAGTATGTCCAAGACAGGAGGTATAGCCAGAGGTCTGTGTTGAGGTAACAAAAGAAATTCCCTAAGCCTTTTCTTGGAATCAGAAAAGTCTTGGCCTTCCCAATGGAAGTGTTCCCTCAAGGTGTGCAAGGTTTCCCCAAAAGAAAAATCCTCTGGGGGAGATACAGAAGGAATGGACTGTTCTGCATCGGAATCTTCATAAGGAGAGTACGAGTGTTCCTCTACATCAGAATGTTCTGAGAAAATGGAGCCCTGTTCAGAAGAGGGAGAATCTTCCTCCACTCTGGGTCTCTTGTCTGGAGGGGGTTGGGAACCCCTGATGAGAGTAATTAAATCCTCAGCCATTTTAAGCATCTGATTTTTAGGCATGGGGCCTGGGGTGGGCCCTGAACAGGCCTCTTGGGATGCATGGCTGATTTGGACTTAGTGAAGGCCTTAATGGAAAAGGAAGATGAGGGCCTAAAGACATCCTGGGTGGAAGTGGACCTGTCCACATTAGGAGGCTCAACACTCACAGTGGCTTCGGTGTTTGTAGTCTGTAAGGGCAGAGGTACCTGCGGTCTCGGTTACAGAAGACACCGCCAAGGAAGTGTCATTGGTAGTCAGGGACTGCATAGGCGTCTCACTGAGAACCAGACCACGTGCAGCCGGTTTTGGCATGGTGCTGGTGGAGACTGCGGGCCTCGCATGTCGGTCCTTGCGTTTTTTGGACAAAACGGTAGTCTGAGTCTCCGACGACATTTTATAATCAAAGGCTTTACCAAAACAATGTTGGGCGAACTCCGCCAGACGCTTAATAGTGCGTTTATTGAAAGTCGCGCAAAAGCGACAGCCCGAGACGTCGTGGTCTGGGCCTAAACAAGGTATGCAGAGGGAATGGAAATCCTTATGCGGTATTTGCTTCTCACAAGAAATACAATTGTTAACTTTGTCTGACATCGGTCGGAGGCAAGAAGAGTTTCCCCTACGGGGTACTTAGCTTTAAAGAAGACTTCGGTTTCCAATTTTTCGTAAATTCAGGAGCTGGCCGACCGGCACTTGCGAACTGCTTCTGCTTCGGGCACCGCGCGGCAAAAAAGACTGGAGAATATGGCGTCGGCCGTGTCTTGTATACCCCTACCGCACTGACGTCAAGAAAGAAGGGACAGCAACCGACGCCGGACCTAGACTTTGCAATTCGGCCGACCGAGGGACCGCCTGACGGCAGAGAACCCATATGTGATTACTGCAGCTGTATGCACGATGAACATCATTTAGATTTCATGGAGAATTGGGAGATTTCACAGGTGGCCTAATATGAAAAGTCCCTTTGAGGAATGCTTTGGATAACTTGTGAGACATGATATTCAAACCTTCAAATCCAACATTTAAATTAGAGATAGCAGCCAAATGAACCCAAACTGTTGCTGCTGCAGTTCCTTTATTGAAAATCAGTCAAGAACTCTAATATAGAAGCCATAGGAACTTGGTAAGAATCAATATTATTTTTTTAGAGGCCCATACAGAGAATTTCTTCCATTTGCTCAGATATAGCCTTCTGGTAGATTATGTACGAGAGGACAAAATGATCGGTTTTATCTCATTGGAAAGGTTATGGAACCTGGCCATGATGGGAACTGGAGCAGGCAAGCTGTCAGCTTCAAGGACTGCAAGGAAGGACGAAGATCCCCTGACGGATGTGTCAGAAGGTCTGGAACTGGGTCCAGAATCCAAGGATCCTCCACAAGATGAAGTCGAAGAAGGGGAACCAAATCTGACTAGGCCAATGAGGGGCTATAAGAATGATGGTCCTTTCCAGGGATGTTGCTTCCTGTAAAACCTTTGGTATCAACGGGATTGGTGGAAATGCATAGAGGAGTCCCAGAGGCCAATCGTGTACAAGTGTGTCCCTTGGGGTTTCCCCTGGAGGGGGAATCAGGGCAAAATAGCTTCTGCATTTTGTGTTCATGTGATTGGCAAAAAGGTCACAGCAAGGCTGGCCCCATCTGCGGAATATCCTGTCCACAACTTCTTTCTTGAGGGACCACTCGTGAGCAACAAGACTGCCCAGCTCAGTTTGTCTGCTATCACACTGGATCTCCCCAGGATGTGCGTTGCCAACAGAAAGCGCTGGGTGGAAACAGCCCACTGCCAAACTCTGAGCGCCTCTCAACAAATTGGTTAAGACCTGGTTCTTCCTTATTTGTTCAAATACCAGATCACCAACATACTATGTCTGAATCGCAATTGTGCCCACAGGAAGAGAGTCCTGGAAGTACTGCAATGCTAAAAGTACTGCCCTCATCTCAAGGACATTGATATGCAGATGTGTCTCTTGGTCGGTCCATGTGCCTTGGGCAATCTTTCCCTGAAAACACCCCCCCCCCCACACCCTATCAGGGAAGCGTTTGTGGTCACATTGGCTGCTGGAGGGGGTAGCACAAATGGGTGTCCTATCGTGACATGGAGTGAGGTCAACCACCACTGCAGGTCCTTCTTGCAATAATTTGTGATTATAGTGTGATCCATGGGTAGCTCCTGGTAAGACCACTGAGTGAACAACAGCCATTGAAGAAGCTGCATGTGCATCCGAGCAAGTGGCATGGCTAGAATTGCTGCTGCCATCATGCCTAATACTTTCAGAACTTCTGATGTTGGTGCTTTGTGTTTTGATAACAGGATGCTGACATGTTGACGAATAAGAACGAATCTTTCCAATGGAAGTCTCAGAGTGGTGGTGGTGTCCAACTCTGCTCCGATAAAAATGATATGTTGTGATGGCAACACAAGGCAGATTTCTCCGAGTTGATTGTAATGCCAAGATAATTGCAGAGTGACAGAGTGGACTCCCTTAATGAGCTTCTGCCTGGTGGTGGCGGTAAGGAGCCAATCGTCTAGGTATGGAAACACCTGGAATCCTAGACGTCTCAAGTGAGCCGTGACCACTGCCATGCATTCGGTGAACACTCTGGGGGCTGTAGTGAGACCAAAGGGTAGGGCTCGAAACTGGTAGTGATTGGCTCCCCAGCCAGAAGCGCAGGTGATCCCTGCGTGGTCTGGCCATTTTTATGTGGTAGCACGCATCCTTGAGACCTACAGAGCGCATCCAATTGCCCTTCCCTAAAAAGGGAAATCTAGACTGAACTGTGCCCATCGGAAACTTCTCTTTCTTTACGTATAGGTTCAGTCTGCTGAGGTCCAATATGGGTCTCCAGTCCCCTGTTTTCTTTGGAACCAAAAAGAATCTGGAGTGAGATCCAGACCCTGTTTGGTCTGCTGGGACTGGATGGATGACTCTTTCTGTTAGCAACATTTGGACCTCTAAAGTTGCCTGTTCCCTGTAACTGGGTGGAATGTCCAGGATTTGTCTTGCGATTGGAGGGGGTGTGGTGAAAGGAATGAAATACCCTCTGGAAATGATACTTTGTACCCAGCTGTCTTTTGTTATTTTGAGCCAGGTGTCTGGGTACAAAGACTAGCGACCCCTGACTGCTCCAGAGCAGGACAGTCGGGCCTCCTCTCAGGAGCGCTGGTAGGGCTTCCCAGAGAAGTGATCTGTCACCCTGGTGTTGCGGACCCCCCCTGCCGCTACGTCAGCATCTTCCATTATTACCCCCTCCTCTGCACCTGCTGGTGGGGTTCACCATGTGTGTCCTGAAAGGTTCCTTGGGATTTTTGAAACCACATTTTCCCTCCCAGTTGACCTTTGGGATAGGGTCAGGTACGGGTGGAAAAACGGACCCCGACAAGAGTCTTCCCATCCTGTTCACACCTGGTTAAGGTTTTCTTCAGTTTGGGCCCAAAAAGGGACGAGCCATCAAAGGGAGTATTCACGAATGACTACCTGAAGGGCTCTGCGAAGGAACACAAGTGCATCCAGGAACGTCTCCTAAGAGCAATTCCTGTACCTACTGCCCTACTAGTTCCATCAGCTGCATAGGATATGAGACGCATGGCTGAGTTGACAATAGAATTAAGGGTAGCAAGCTGGGAAGCAACCTTGTCGCAGACTCCTGCAGCCACTGTACCCTAAAGAGCATCTCCCAACTCCTTAAGGAGATCTCTTTGTAATCTAGTGATGTGGGTTAAGTAGTTCAGCGAATGGACAGCAAAGGTCGCTGAACTGAACATGAACTTCCCATATCTATCCATAATCCTGGAGTCTCTATTAGGAGGATGGATAGACGAGGAAGTCTCAGACACTTCCTTCTTGGTGGCCGCCGCCACCACCATGGCATCAACTGGAACTCCTTTGGTTAAATATGCTTTATCCAGCAAGGCAGAAATAAACTTATTAGGCCTCCTAGGGACAGGTTTCATAGTATCCGGAGACTCCCACGCCCTTCGTGAGACCAGCTGCATCAACTCATTGAAGAGTGGAGCCACCCAAGAGGTGGAGGGCTGAGACCTGGAAGCCTTCAGGAGAACCGACTTATCCTTAGTAGGGTCTTTGGACTGTCACCCCTCTGCCTAAGGATCTCATGAATCTCAGCAAATGAGATATCCTCAGAGGAGGACCGTGGGGACCCTTCTGGCTCATCTAAGTCAGTATCTGATGTGAGAGACTCCTGTGGGAAGTCTAGGTGCTTCCTCTTGCATAATTGCTTCCTGGGAACCTCATCAGTGGGGACCTCTGGTGAGGTCTCGGAAGAGCAGGGGCCACCCATTGGGGTTTCCTGAGGCTCTGGGTCTCTACGCTTGGCCAGGATGTTTGATGCAGAAGCAGACACAAGCACTTTTGGGGAGGAGGAAGGAAGACCCAAGGTAGTCACGGCATCGAACGCACCTCCACTCTGATGTGGGAGAGCTGACTGATTCGAGGAAACTGTTGACACCCCCAGCACCGGGACAGTGGGCTCAGAGCCCAAGGTAGGAACAGAGCTCAACCAAGCAGAGGCCCCGAGAGGCAAAGTTGGAATAGACAAGTCGGTTAGACTGTCCTCCCCGGACCCGACCAGAGAGTGTCTGCTCCTAGAGCCCCTCAACAGGCACCGTGGACGTCAGAGTACATGGAGCCGAAGACAATGGGGCAGGCGTCGTCTCCAAGGGTTCCACTATCAGGTCTGCCTCCTCCATCTCCAAAGGACCAGCATGGCTCAGAGGAGGAACAGTAATAGTCTATGCAATGGTCTGGTCGAAGCAGATATTTTGGCTAATGCCGGTGCTGACAACAGTTTCTGTACCACATGATCCAAATCCAGGTCAGACAGGCTAATAGAAGATTGAGACGATCGTACTGAAGGTGGTACCAACTAGAGAATAGGACTCTTCGGAACTTCGGAGGTCAGTTCCAAGACTGGAGAGCGGCTCCAAAAGGAAATGACTGTTTGCTCCGAAAGCAGTGGAGCTGAAGTCGATGACTTCTTCGATTTTTTTTTTGAGTACGGTCTTGAAACTTTGAAGACAGACTGGAACCATCCTGGTCACTCAAAGCCTCCTGAAAGGAAAGCTTCAACTATCAGTTAGTTTCCACCTTTCCTGCAGGATCCTAGAGAAGAAGGAATGGTAAATGGCACTAATGTCTTGCAAATGCAGAGCCCCTAGACAATAAACACAGCTGACGTGGCAGTCTGTGACCGACATTTTCTGGCCACACTTTGGGCACTTTTTGAACCCAGATTTGGGATGTTTATCTTTATCAGCCACAGTAGAAACAGAAGATATTTACTGTTAACCCACAAAAAAACTACAACAGTAAATATTCTCAATAGCAAATACAGGCAAGCCTTAACAAAAGCAGGCTAAAAACACACACAAACACACAAAAGAGGTGATACCATACAAGCAGACTATGCAACAAACACAGATAGCTGCTAAAAGAATAACCTAATACGAACGTTACTAAGCCTATATAGGTAAGATATACCACAACCAATCTCAAAAAAATACAACTAAGAAAAAATAACAAATGTCACTAAATAACCTTAGCTATAGACCAATGTTTACTGTACAAGCCTTATATAAAATTTGATGGCTAGACAGACAACACCTAGAAGAACTACTACTAACTAGGCTTAAAAGAGGCCAACTAGAAATATATAAGAAATGGGAAAGGAAAACACACTCAAAGGTATAATACCTTTATAAACAATGCTAACCAACTACTATACTATCAAAACACTTTTAGAAAGAAAGAGTTTATGAAACTTTTGCTCATCTGGCCCGAACTAGGTCAGAACCTCTGATATGTTGCAGTGGCAAACTAGATCTGAGGTAATTCACAGGTGCGTCATTGGATAGGGACTTGGCCATTAACTATTTGAAGACCTCGAGCTTTGCAACTGGGCATATCATCAGTAAAGAATGAACAGCGAAATTGAACTTTACATCAAAGCATTTACATCTGGCTTTGTCCACCACTTGACAGTCAGATGCAGGCAGACACACAGACACAGGCAGACACACAGACACACAGACACAGGCAGACACACACACACACAGACGCAGGCAGACACACACACACAGACGCAGGCAGACACACAGACACACACACACAGACGCAGGCAGACACACAGACACACACACACAGACGCAGGCAGACACACAGACACACACACACAGACGCAGGCAGACACACAGACACACACACACAGACGCAGGCAGACACACAGACACACACACACAGACGCAGGCAGACACACAGACACACACACACAGACGCAGGCAGACACACAGACACACACACACAGACGCAGGCAGACACACAGACACACAGACGCAGGCAGACACACAGACACACAGACGCAGGCAGACACACAGACGCAGGCAGACACACAGACGCAGGCAGACACACAGACGCAGGCAGACACACAGACGCTGGCAGACACACAGACGCTGGCAGACACACAGACGCTGGCAGACACACAGACGCTGGCAGACACACAGACACACAGACACACAGACACACAGACACACAGACACACAGACACACAGACACACAGACACACAGACACACAGACACAGTATTTAACAAATTAAGGATAGAGGGATTTTTTTTGAGAGAGAGAGAAAGTACAGTTGTGTACACTTACCATAAATGTAGATGTTCAAGTGTATTCACTGTTGCAGTCATTGCATTTGGGTAATCTGCTGGCAGGTTACCCTCAGTTGGACTGATTAACAAAGTCTTGGGTCCTGCGTCAGTTGCTGTCCCTTCTTCCATGTCAGGGGTATAAAACATGCAGCAGACGCCATTATATCAGTTTTTCTTGCCCCAGATGTCAGGTGCCACCCAAATGGGGAGCAAATAAAATTAAAAACACAAATATGCCTCCAATCAAAAGCAAATACACAAAAAGGGCTTTTAAGCATAGTGAAAGAAATTAGAGGTATAGCCAGAGAAAAAAAGGGGGTTGGAGGGAGGGTAAACAGGACTGCAACAGTGAATACACTCAAACATCTACATTTAAAGTAAGTGTACACAACTGTACTATGTTCTTCGTGTTTCACCGTTGCAGACATTACATTTGGGTAGATTACCAAAGCTATGGTTGGGTGGAGGGAATTATACAGCATTAGGACCAGCTATAAGGCCTTGCAGGACAGCATTGGCAAAGGGTGGCCTAATGGTTAAGGTGTTTGCCTTACAAACACAAGGTGCAGGGTTTGAGTCTCACAAGGGATAATTGGCTAGGCTTAAAATGGCTCGCAAGAGCAGTTAGCTTAGTACTAATCTACTAATCTATGAACCAGGTCTGGATTTAGAGAAAAGTGGTAAATGGTAATGTTTGGTGAAAGTATGAACTGAGCTCCAGGTAGCAGCTTCTAGAATGTCCCAGGTAGGAACACCTCTGAGAAAGGCTGTTGAAGTAGATGCAGCCCTGGTGGAATGGGATCTGATCCCCTGGGGGATAGTTTTTCCATGGTGCTTATAACAGAAACTAATACAATGGCTTATCCATTTGGAAATAGTTTGCTTTGAAATAGCCTTTCCCTCTGCCCCTGCAGCAAATGCTACCAGCAGTTGTTCAGATTTGATTTAGTCCTGTTTAGGTAAATTCTAAGTTGTCTGTGTACATCCAATGAATGTAGAACCCGCTCCCCATTGTTCTGTGGATTGGGAAAGAAAGTTGGCAAATGAATGGTCTGATTAAGAGCCACAGTGGATACCACCTTAGGCATGAAGAATGGATTGGTTCTGAGAGATACCCTGTCCGCATGAAAAATGATGAAAGGCTCCACTGCCATAACAGCCTGCAATTCGGAAATCCTTCTAGCTGAAGTGACTGCTAAAAGGAAAGCTGTTTTCCAGGATAGAAATTTTAACTCTGCAGTAGCAGCTGGCTCAAAAGGAGGGAGTGAGTTTCTCCAATACAACATGGAGTTCCCAGGCAGGGGTTGAAGCTCTCCTGGGTCGGTCTTAAGTTTTTGGCCCCTCTTAGATACTGCTTTAGCAGAGAATGAGAGAAGAGGGGAGGTTCTGTGTTATGATGAGCTGAAATGGCTGAGGCATGAATTTTTATGGAAGAAAAGGACAGACCCTTGTGAAGCATCTCAGTTAAGTATTGCAAAATCTGAGGAATGTTGGGCACTGCTGTGCTTATCCCTTGAGACTGACTCCAGGCACAGAATCTTTTCCATTTGTCAGCATAAAAATTTCTAGTACTAGGTCTTCTCGCCTCCAAAATGACATCCATCACAGGTTTGTTGAGGGATGCTAAGGGTCAATTTAGGTTATTAGCCATGCGGCAAGATTCCAAGCTTGGAGCTGAGTGTGCAGAGTTTGGCTGTTCTGTTGAGACAGTAAGCAAGGTGTCGGAGGCAAGTGCCAAAGTGAAATTTGTGACACTGCGCAGGAGTGGGTACCAGTGCTGGCGAGGCCAGTCTTGAGCAATCAAAATTTTTTGTTTGTCCTGTTTGACTTTTAGTAGAACTTTGGAGAGCAGAGGCACAGGGGGAAAGGCACAGACTGACAGAGCATCCACTTTCCAGGCTTTTTTGTGATGAATTCTTGTGCAGAATTTGTCCAACTGATAGATCTTTTTGCCTCACCCCAGAACTATGTCTGGACTCCCCCATTTGTGTGTCAACATGTAGAAAGTCTGTGGTTCCAGTTTCCATTCGTGTGGGCCCATGAGATTTCTGCTTAGTTCATCTGCCAGAGTACTCAGCTTTCCTGGCAGGAATCGAGCTTGTAGCTGTATTTGATAGGTCAAGGCCATGTTCCACAATGCCATGGCTAGTCTGCAAAGGGGGAAGGAGTGTGTACCCCCTTGCATGTTTATGTACCACATAACTGTGGTGTTTTCTGTATCATTAATTGTCCTGGATGAAGGTAGTCCTTGAAGGCTGTCGGTGCATTCTGTACAGCTAGCATCTCTTTTTGACTGATATGTAGGTGCATTTAATTTGGGCTCCATTTGCCCTGAATGCACTTTCCTGCCAGATGAGCCCCCCCCCCCAAGCATAGTCTGATGCGTTTGTAGTTAGAGTTTGGGTGGCAGGGGGAGAGTGAATGGCAGTCCCTTGTTTTGGTGGCATGCCTCTGCCCACCATAGAAACTCTAGTTGCAGCCAAGGTACGATAGGAATCATTGTTTCCAGGCTGTGACTGTGTGGACTCCATAAACTTTTAAGTACCACTGAAGTTTCCTCATATGCAGTTTTGCATATGGAATTAGAAGATGCAGGAGGCCATGAACCCCAAGGCTTGCAGAATTTGTCTTGCAGATAGCAGGGCTTTTGTGGCCACCTGTTTGAAGTAGGTTACCAAATGAAGTTGTTTTTCTGGCGTAAGGTAAGCCATCTGGGCAGTTGGATTCAAGCTTGCACCCAGGAATGTAATTTTTTGAGAGGGTACCAGCTGTGATTTCTTTTCGTTTATAGTGTACCCTAGACAAGACAGAACCCTTTTTACAAACGTCAGATGTATTAGAAGAATGTCCCTGTTTTCTGCCTGAATTAGACAATCGTCCAGATATGGATATATTTGAATATTTCTTTGTCTGCAAAATGCAATTACTGGAGCCAGGCATTTTGTGAAGTCCCTGGGCACAGTAGATAAGCCAAAGGGCAGTGCAGAGAACTGGTAATGCAAGTAGCTTGCTTTGAAGCGGAGGTACCTTTTGCAAGATTCCCTGATTGGGACATGCAGGTAAGCCTCTTAAAATCTAGTTACCAACCAGGCATCTTTGCCTAGCATAGGAAGTAACTGTTGAAGAGTCAGCATCTTGAATTTTGGAATGTCCAGAAATGTGTTTAGATAAGTCCAGAATTGGATGTCATGATTTGTCTTTTCTGGGTACCAGGAAAAGTCCAGAATACAACCCTTGTCCCTTTTCCTCTTCTGGAACTGGTGAATAGCCCACATGTTCATGAGGGACAGTACTTGTTTCTGGGCCTCTGCCCACTGATTTGGGGGCAGGTCTGGCCATCCATTTGGGATTGACAATGTGTGGAAATGAAATCTGTATCCCTGGGATACTATATTTAAAACCCATTTGTCCTGGGGTATAAGTTGCCGGTTTCTTGCATGAAGTGCCAGTCCCCCCCAAAGGGGCGACCAAAAGTTAAGTGCTTGGTAAGTGTAAAGGGAAGTCATTGAGACTGCTTACCATAGGGAGGTGCCCTGTTTCCAGATTTGGAGAAGGAGGCACCCCATTATTTTGTTCTAAAAGTCCCTTGTGACTGAAACCATGCCTGGGTTTGACTTCAGTGGCTCTCGAAGGAACTGGAAAGGACCAGTTCCTAGTAGGCCAGTGCCTACAAAATCTTGGAGCTTGCACTTGTAAAACATCTTTCACAGTTTGCATAGATTTAGCTTTATCTTTCATCTTTTTTAAAACTTCTTCAGCCTTATTACCAAAGAGTCGGTCCTGTTGTAAAGGAGCATCCAACAATTTTGCTTTAACATGATCAGGAAAGATTGCTCTTTGAGACAAGCATGCCTTCTTAACACAGACCCAGTTACAGCAGCCCTGCAAGAGGCCTCCAAAGAATCAAAACCGCACTGCAAAGTATGTTTTCCAACTTGTTCAGCTGAATGCAATAAATCCTGTAAATCTATTTTCCACACAGTCAGAAATTAACATAATTGTCTGTTTAAGTAGTCCCATGATATGCTGTTGATATTTAAGCATATGAAATTGACAGTTTAAAGCCCTGATTGCCAAGGTTGCAGAAGTGTAAACCTTCTTACCCTATCTATCCAGCGCCCTGGAATCTCTATCAGAAGGGGTAGGATTTTTAGCAGTAGAGGCCTTAATGCCCTTGGGACCCTGATAAATAGTTTCAGGATCTGCAATAGGATATTTGAAAAGGAATTTGTGGGAGTCAGGAACTCTGTAGTACCTGTCTGGCTTACAAGGAGCCAGAGGTAGAGAATCAGGAGCCATACTAGAATCGGAAAAAAACATCAACAATGTCTAAAACAGGAGGTATAGCCAAAGGCCTATGCTGAGGGAGAAGAAAATCCTAAAGTCTCCTTTTAGATTCAGAAAAATCCTGACTTTCCCAGTGGAAGCGTTCCCTTAAAGTATGTAAAGTTTCCCCAAAAGAAAAATCCTCAGGGGGAGAAGCAGAAGGAATGGAATGTTCTGCATCAGAGTCCTCATTAAGTTTGCATAGACAAATCCTGTTCATTAGTAGAGTCAGAAGAAATAGAATCCTGTTCAGAAGATTCATAATCAATGTCTTGCCTAGGCCGTTTAGAAGGGGAGGGTTGGCTATCCCTGATCAGAGTAATTAAATCTTCAGCCATTTTGAACATATGTTTTTTAGGCATAGGGGCCTGCACATGTGGCTCAGGCGTCAGTTTTTTAGACAGACTTTGATTTTGGCCTTAGCTTTGAAGATGGCGTCCGTCTAATATACAAATCTGTAGGCATGAAAACACCCTCAGAAGCCAGTCCCTGCACAGCGGCTCCGACCCATCTAAGGTCGAGCCATCTGCGGGTTCCATAACTGAAGCATCTCGTGGCATACCGGACTCTGAATGTGTCTCAGTAGTGGCCTGCGAATCAGAAGTTGTGGGTATCAGGGGCTGCGAAAATACCTCACTGAGTACCGGCGAACTGGCTTAGGAAAAGAGTCGTCCGTTTTGGACCTCGACAGCTTCTGTCTTTTTCTTTGCGTTTTTTAGGTATTTCGGTAGTCTGATCGCTAACAGATGACATTACTAGATAGTTAAATCGTGAGCAAAAATATTTAGAAGCAAAAATATACAGACGTTTAATGGTGCATTGATTAAATTTAGCACAAAACCGACAGCAAGGCATGTTGTGGTCAGGGCCTAGGCAAGAAATACAGGACAAAAAAATCCTTATGATGTATCTGCTTCCCACAAGTAATGCAATTATTAACTTTTACTGAAATCGGTAAGGAGCAAGAAAAAGTTTCCCCAACGGGGTACTTCGCTTTTCAGTTGAAGACTTCGGTTCTGAAACTCAAATAAAAATTTTAGGAGTCGGCCGACCAGCACTTGCGAACTGCTTCTGCCGCGGGCACCACGCGGCAAGAAAGATTGATGGAATTGCGTTGGCTGCATATTTTATATCCCGACGACCTGACATCATAGAAGAAGGAACAGTGACTGACGCAGGAACCAAGACTTTATTAATCAGGCCGACTGAGGGCAACCAGCAAGCAGATTACCCAAATGCAATGACTGCAACAGTGAAACATGGAGAACATTAGCCAAGATTTCAGTTCCAAACAGCCACCTTATCTCCACCCTACTCTACGCCTCTCCAATATTTACCAACCTAAGGCAAAGTGAGTTAGGTAAACTCAAAGCTTGCTATAAAAAAATAGCAAGGTTTGCCACTGGGGCAAACTACCATAGCCATCACTGTACCTCACTTACTGAACTAGGCTGGCTAGAGCTCCCTCACCTCCTCCAATGGTACCAGCTTTCACGCACTCGCAAGCTACTCTGTTGCCGTTTCAGCCGGCAATGCTCTGGTTGAAAAAAATGCTGATTGTGGCAATACGATCAGGACTAACACTGCTTTACGTGGGTCTACAATTGATCTTCCTGTTTCTTCTTTTTTAGGGAAGAATCCACTTCCCCCCAAAAAAACAGTATTCACAAGGAGTCGGACATTTCTTTCATCCAACTCCTCGGGGGACGAGATAGGAGATATCCACTGTCGGTCCCTAACAACAATGACTTTGACATTATAAACTTGACCAATACAGTTTTCACTGAAAGTGAATTAAATATTTTGAGGTTGGGATTAAATTTTGTCCCTACAACTAAAGCCGACTTTGGTATTTTTGTTTGGAGCTTTATATCTGAGTTTGTTGACCGGTTACCCATCTTTCATCCTATTTCTTTTGTTGGTCGAAGTGGTGGTTATTTTACCAGTTATAGTTTATTCCACTATGGCTGAAGATGGGGACGATCCTTTACTAAACATGTCCATTCATAAGTTTTTGGTCAGCAGAGCTGAAACCGGCAACAATGCGGCGAATGCCTCCAGTCCAACTGGGTCCTTTGTGGAAATGGATACCGTTGTTGACATAACCAACGAGGGACGAGTTAACCAAAAACATTTTTCTAAACAGCGTTTTGGTGGCGAATGCCCAGCCCGTTCTATGCAAGCAGAGGGTCGCGGCGTTACGGGTTACAACTTCAAATCTCTTTTGGACAATTTTTCTAATCCCTTCAATTATGTGAAGCAGTATCAGTACGTGTTCAACGAAGAAGGAATCAACAAGAAGCGTGAGGTTTTGGTTAAACTTCTAAAAAGGTATCGCTCCATTGATTTGGAAATTTGTTATTTTCAAAGATGTATAGAGCTTAAGATAATACCTAAGGGGCTTAGGTTTTTCAAGTGCCCCAATGGCATTAACAAGGGCGACGCCATGTTCAAGTCATTAGTTGATTTCTTTAATGAAGCCGGTTTGAAGTTCTTAGAGTTACTAATGGACAATAACACAGCTAAACTATTGTTATTGAAGGATGAGATTGCCGGCTTAGAAAATGACATCAACGGTTTGCTAATGGAGAGTCACAGAGCTGATTTTTTTAATAACTTAACTGAAGAGATAGAGAAGCATTATATCGAGGTCACAAATCGGAAGCATTCGAAGTTGCTCCGTGATGTTACTTCGTATGAACAGGGTACTGTTTTTGATAATTTTATTAGTGGTTATAATAATAAAAACAACAACTATGCCACTAATAGTAGTAAAAGAGTTTATACCAGGAATTTTGGTGTTAGCAACAGTCGGAACTTCAGTGCGGTGGTTTCCACCGGCAGTTCCGACATTAATAGTGACAATTCTACAGTGCCTAAAGAACGTTTGTTCATGAAAACGACTGCTCCAGACAAAAGCAGCAGTGTTTTGGTCCATACTACGGACGTTGTGACTGATAGCAATTCTGTTACCGTTTCAGCCGGTAATGACCTGGTTGAAAAAAACGTTGACGATTGTGGCAACACGATCAGGACTAACACTGCTTCACGTGGGCCAACAACCGATCTTCCTGTTTCTTCTTTTTTAGTGAAGAAGAATCCACCTCCCCCCAAAAAAACAGTATTCACAAGGAGTCGGACATTTCTTTCATCCAACTCCTCGGGGGACGAAATATGAGATATCCACTGTCGGCCCCTAACAATGACTTTGACATTATAAACTTGACCAATACAGTTTTCACTGAAAGTGAATTAAATATTTTGAGGTTGGGATTGAATTTTGTCCCTACAACTAAAGCCGACTTTGGTATTTTTGTTTGGAGCTTTATATCTGAGTTTGTTGACCGGTTACCCATCTTTCATCCTATTTCTTTTGTAGGTAAACTCAAAGCTTGCTATAAAAAAATAGCAAGGTTTGCCACTGGGGCAAACTACCATAGCCATCACTGTACCTCACTTACTGAACTAGGCTGGCTAGAGCTCCCTCACCTCCTCCAATGGTACCAGCTTTCACACACTCGCAAGCTACTAAATCATCCTCTAAAAGTTCCCTCCCTCCAAAATCTACTCCAACCCTATCATACCACCAGACCATTACACTCCAGCAACAAAATCAATTAAAGATAACTAGAAAGTACAGTTGTGTACACATACCATAAATGTAGATGTTGGAGTGTATTCACTGTTGCAGTCATCACATTTGGGGTATCTGCTTGCAATAGCCCTCAGTCTGCCTGATTATCAAAGTCTTGGATCCTGCATTGGTTGCTGTTTCATCTTCCATGTCAGGTAGTCAGGGGTATAAAGCATGCAGCTGACGCCATTACATCAGTTTTTCTTACCCCAGATGTCAAGTGGCCCCATAATGCGAAGCAATTATATACAAACTTACACCTCCAACAAAAAAGCAAATACACCAAAAAGCTTTAAGCACAGTAAATAAGAATAGAGATAGAAGTCAGGGGGCTAGAGGGAAGGCAACCAGGACTGCAACAGTGAACACACTCTAACATCTACATTTATGGTAAGTGTACACAACTCTACTATATTAGTCATGTTTCAGTGTTGCAGTCATCACATTTGGGTTGATTCCCAAAGCTAAGGATGGGAGGAGGTAATCAGATAGCATTAGGACCAGCTATTAGGCCCTGCAAGACTGCAGTGGCAAAACCAGCTCTGGATTTAGAAAAAAATTGACAAGTGATCATGTTTGGTGAAGGTATTTACAGAACTCCAGGCAGCAGCTTCTAGGATGTCCCTGGTAGGGACACCTCTGAGAAAGGCTGCACAGTTAGATGCAGCCCTGGTTGAATGTCGTCTAATCCCCTGCGGGGTAGGTTTTCCATGGTGCTTATAGCATAAATTAATGCAGTGCAGTGGCCTATCCACTTAGAACTGGTTTGCTTTGAAATGGCCTTCCCCTCTGCACCTGCAGCAAATGCAACCAGCAGCTGTTTAGATTTCCTGAGAGTTTTAGTCCTGTCCAAGTAAAATCGAAGTTGCCTGTGCACATCCAATGAGTGCCATATTCGTTTCCCCCTTCTTCTGTGGATTAGAAAAGAAGGTTGGCAAATGAAATGACTGATTAAGGCCCACACTGGATACCAAGTTGGGCATGAAGGAGGAATTGGTCCTGAGGGACACCCTGTCCGCATGAAAGATGATGAAAGGCTCCACCTGCCATGAAGGCCTGCAATTCAGTTAATCTTCTTGCTGAAGTGATGGCAAGGAAAGAAAGGAATTTCAACTCTGCATTCGCAGCTGGCTCAAAGGAAGCTAGAGAGTGTTTTTCCAATACAAAAGTTGAGGTCCCAGGCAGGAGTAGGGGCTCTCCTGGGTGGTCTTAAGATTTTGGCCCCTCTGAGAGGGGTGGGCTCTGTATTGTAATGAGCTGAAATGGCGGAGGCATGAATTTTCATGGAGGAAAAGGAAAGGCCCTTGTGAAGCATCTCAGTTAAGTATTGAAGAATGTGAGGTAAACTGAGCGCTGCTGTGCCCATCCCCTGAGCTTGGCTCCAGGAACAGAATCTTTCCCATTTTTCAGCATAGGATTTTATAGTACTAGGCCTCCTTGCCTCCAGAATGACATCCATCACTTGTTTACTGAGGGGATGGTAACGGAGAGATCAGTTAATTAAGCCAGGCTGCCAGGTTCAAGGTTTGAAGCTGTAGGTGCAGAATCTGGCCCTCCTGCTGGGACAGCAGGGTAGGGGTCTGAGGCAGGTGTCATGATGCAAGCAGTGACACTGCGCAAGAGGGGGTACCAGTGTTGGCGTGGCCAGTCTGGTGCAATTACCCTTGGTTTGTCCCGTTTGATCCTTAGTAGTATCTTAAAGAGGAGAGGCAGAGGGGGAAAGGCATAAACTGATTGGATGCCCTGTCCTTCACCTGGAAAAAACTGTTTCCAAGCTTGTTTGTGGGGAGTCCCTTGTATTTGTCCAACTGGTAATTCTGGGGGGGGGGGGGAGGCAAATAGGTCTAGCTCTGGACTCCCCCATTTGTTTCCCCAACATGTTGAATACCTTTGGTTTCAGTTTCCACTCGTGTTAGTCTGAGATTTCTGCTTAGGTCGTCTGATAGTGTATTTAGCTTTCCTGGCAGGAATTGTGCCTGCAGGTGCACTTAGTAGCTCAAGGCTGTGCTCCATAGAGCCATGGCAAGTTTGCAGAGAGGGTATGAGTGGGTTCCTCCCTGCTTGTTTATGTACCACATAACAGTGGTGTTTGTCCATCTTTACCAAATAATTGCCCTGGGAGACTGTGGTCCTTGAAGGCTGTCAGAGCATTCTGTACAGCTAACCTTTCTTGTTGCTTGATATGCATGTGCATTTGACTTTGGTTCCATTTGCCCTGACTACACTTCCCTGCCAAGTGAGCCCCCCCCCCATGCATAGTCTGAAGCGTCTGTTAGGGTTTGGGCGGCAGGGGGTAGAGTGAATGGCAGTCCCTTGTTTTGGTGGCAGGCCTCTGCCCACCAAAGGAACTCTATCTGTAGACAAGGTATGACAGGAATCATTGATTCTAGATCCTGAGAATGTTGACACCACAGGCTTTTTAGATACCACTGTAGTTTCCTCATATGCAGTCTTGCATATGGAATTAGTAGAAAGCAGGAGGCCATTAACCCCAGGACTTGCAGTATTTTCCTTGCAGACAGCTCGGTCTTTGTGGCCAGTAGTTTGAAGTAGGCTGTCAAATGAACTTGTTTCGTTGGCGTGAGGTAGGCCATCTGGGAAGATGCATTTAAGCTCGCTCCCAGGAATACAATTTGCTGGCAGGGTACAAGATGGGATTTCTTTTCATTTATGGTGTACCCCAGAGAAGTTAGCAGTTTCTTTACAAATGCCAGATGATTCAATAGTATGTCCTGGCTTTCTGCCTGAATTAGACAATTGTCCAGATATGGGTATATTTGAATATTTCTTTGCCTGCAAAAAGCAATGACTGGAGCTAGGCACTTTGTGAATACCCTGGGTGCAGTAGATAAGCCAAAGGGCAGTGCAGAGAAAGTACAGTTGTGTACACTTACCATAAATGTAGATGTTAGAGTGTATTCACTGTTGCAGTCATTACCATTTGGGCAATCTGCTGGCAGGTTGCCCTCAGTCGGCCTGAATTCCAAAGTCTTGGGTCCTGCATCGGTTGCGGTCTCCTCTTCCATGACGTCAGGTCAGGGGTATAAAACAAGCAGCAGACGCCATTTTCTTTAGTTTTTCTTGCCCCAGATGTCAGGTGCCCCCCAAAAAGGCAGCAAAAAAAAAAAAAAAAAAAAATATCAATACAAACTTTACCCTCATCTACAAACAAATACACCACATAGGTTGTAAAAGATAGAGAAGGAAAGAAACTCTAGAATGAAAGGGGGATGGCGGGTAACCTGGACTGCAATAGTGAATACACTCTAACATCTACATTTATGGTAAGTGTACACAACTGTACTATGTTCTTCATGTTTCACTGTTGCAGTCATTACATTTGGTTAGAATCCCAAAGCTATGGATGGGAGGCTGGAGCTAAACAGCATTAAGTGCGGCTACAAGGCCCTGCAGAACTGCAGTGGCAAAGCCTGCTCTGGACTTGGAGTAGAGAGGCAAATGATAATGCTTTGTAAAGCTGTAAACAGAACTCCAAGTAGCAGCCTCTAGAATGTCTTTGGTTGGTACTCCTCTGAGAAAGGCTGCTGAAGTAGCTGCAGCTCTGGTGGAATGAGACCTAATGCCCTTGGCAAAGGTTTGCCATGGTGTAAGTAGCAGAAAAGTAGTTTTGTACCTACCATAAATGTAGATGTTAGAGTGCTCATACAGCTGCAGTAATTACAGATGGGTTATCCTGCCGTCAGGCGGGTCCTCGGTCGGCCGAATTCCAAAGTCTAGGTCCGGCGTCGGTTGTCGCCGCTTCTTCCCTGACGTCAGTGCGGCAGGGGTATAAAAGAGGCAGCCAACGCCATTTTCTTCAGTTTTTCTTGCCCCAAATGTCAGGTGCCCCCAGAAGGAAGGCAAAAAGTACAGTTTTGTACCTACCATAAATGTAGATGTTCGAAGATCCACATTGCTGCAGTCCTAACACTAGGGTAGTCCGCTGTCCCAGTCGGCCCGAATACCAAAGTATAAGGCTGACGTCGGTCAAGGCGCATTTGTCTGACATCAGGACGTCAGGGTACAAATGCGCATGACCGACGTCATATCCTCAGTCTTTTCTTGCCCCAGATGTCAGAAGACCCTAAAGAAATAAGGCCAAAACCAAAAAACACTCCTGTACCTAAAATATGTACAATATATACAAATGTACAAAAAATAGAACCTCACCCACACAACCACCCCTAAATACAGAGGGGAAGGAGGGAGGGAAAATTGGACTGCAGCAATGTGGATCTTCGAACATCTACATTTATGGTAGGTACAAAACTGTACTATGTTCTTCATCTCACATTGCTGCAGTCCTAACACTTGGGTAGAATCCCAAAGCAGAGGTAAGGGAGGATGGCTAAACTATAATGAAGCAGGAGCTGCCAAAATGCCCTGCAACACAGCAGTGGCAAAACCAGCCCTGGACTTAGAATAGAGAGGAAGGTGGTAATGCTTGGAGAAAGTATGCACTGAACTCCAAGTAGCTGCCTCAAAATATCCTTAGTTGCCACCCCTTAGAAATGCTGTTGAAGTGGCAGTAGCCCTAGTGGAATGAGGCCTAATCCCAGCTGGAATTTCTTTGCCATGATGGGAGTAACAGAATGCAATGCAAAACCCAATCCACTTAGATATAGTTTGTTTTGACACAGGCTTGCCCTGAGAACTCAAAGCAAAAGAAACAAACAACTGCTGAGACTGCCTAAAATCCCTAGTCCTGCTTAAATAATAACGCAACTGCCTGTGTACATCTAAAGTGTGCAAAATCTTTTCCCTATTTTGGGGATCTGCATAAAAAGTAGGCAAATGAATAGTTTGGTTTAAAGCCACACTAGAAACCACCTTAGGCATAAATGAAGGATTAGTACGTAATGATACCCTATCCTTATGAAAAATCAAAAAAGGCTCCACCGCCATAAGGGCCTGCAATTCAGAAACCCTTCTTGCAGAAGTAATGGCCAACAAAAAGCAGTCTTCCATGACAAGTATTTCAACTCAGCAGTAGCCATGAGGCTCAAAAGGTTGTAGAGTAAGTTTCTCCAACACAAAATTGAGGTCCCAAGCAGGAGTAGGAGCTCTTAGGTGGGGTCTTATATTCTTTGCCCCTCTAAGAAATTGCTTGAACAAAGGATGAGAAAACAATGGTGGGTCACAATCATAGTGAGCTGAAATTGCTGCAGCATGAATCTTAATGGAAGAGAAAGACAAACCTTTGTCCAATAGCTCAGTAAGATATTGAAGAGCCACACTCAAATTAGGCTCAGAAACATCCAAATCCTTTGCTGCACTCCAAAATAAAAATCTCTTCCATTTTTCTGCATACACTTTACGTGTACTAGGTCTTCTGGCTTCCATAATCACATTCAAAACTTGTTGAGGAAGTTGAGACCTGCTGTGGTTCAAAACAGAATATGCCAGGCTGTTAGATGAAGAGAGTGAAGCTTGACATTGAGTAGATGACCGTCCCTCTGAGACAAAGGTGTGGAATCAAAGGTAAAGGCCATGGAGGCTTTCTTACCAGATTCCTCAGTAATGGGTACCAGTGTTGCCGAGGCCAATCTGGAGCTATCAAAATCATCCTTGGCTTGTCTTGTCTGACCTTTAGGAGTACCTTTGGGAGGAGAGGCAGAGGTGGAAAGGCATACACATGAAGATTTTCCCAACTGAACGAAAGAGCATCCACTTTCCAAGCTGTGTGATGATATCTTTCCGTGCAAAACTTTGGCAGCTGGTGGTTTAGTGGAGAAGCGAACAGATCTATGTCTGGAGTTCCCCATGACACTGTCAATTTTTGAAATACATGAAGATCCAGTTTCCACTCGTGGGGATCCATGATTTGCCTGCTTAACACATCTGCTAAGGAGTTCTGTGCTCCTGGCAGAAACCTTGCCTGAAGAGTAAGCTGCAAGCTGAGCGCAGTCTCCCACAAAATCATTGCTTGCCTGCACAGAGGATAAGAATGTGTTCCCCCTTGCTTGTTGATGTACCACATGACAGTTGTGTTGTCTGTTAGAATCAACACCTGCCCTGGAAGAAGTAACTCCTTGAAAGCTATCAATGCAAACTGGACTGCTAACATCTCCTTCATGTTGATATGTAGATGCTGTAATCTGGCAGGCCACTTGTCTTGTATCCACTTTCCATTCAGATGAGCTCCCCAAGCTATGTCTGAGGCATCTGTCGTTAGAATCTGACTCGCCTCTGGCGGGTCACAGAGAGTCCCTTGTTTAGGTGACATTCCTGAGCCCACCACAAGATTCCTTTTGAATGCAAGGTATTATTTGAATGACAGTGTCCAGATCCTGGCAGTGCTGTGTCCATACATTTTTGAGATACCATTGTAGCTTCCTCATATGCAGTTTGGCATTGGGAAGCACCAGAATACAAGATGCCATGAACCCTAATGCTTGAAGGACTGTCCTTGCAGTCAGCACGGACTGATGAGATAGTTGATGGAAGTAAAGGGATAGACTCTTTTGTTTGTCCGGGGTTAAAAAGGCCATCTGGGCAGCTGTATTCAGTCTCACACCCAGAAAGCACATGTCTTGAGAGGGTACTAGACTGGACTTTATTTCGTTCACAGAATACCCCAGGCATCTTAGCACTGCTATCACATATTCCAGATGCTGAAGAAGCTCGTCCTTCTTGAGCCAGAATCAGACAGTCGTCCAATTAAGGATAGATTTGTATTCCTTTTAGCCTGAAAAAAGCTACAACTGGAGCCAGAACTTTTGTGAATACTCTGGGCGCAGTAGATAAGCCAAAGGGCAATGCAGAGAACTGATAATGGGAATTTCCAGCTCGGAAACGCAGATACTTCCTGCAACTGAGTCTGATAGGCACATGAAGGTAAGCCTCCTTGAGATCTAAAGTTACCATCCAGTGATCTTTGCCCAGCAGAGGTAAAAGCTGTTGTAACGTCAACATTTTGAACTTGGGAATGTCCAAATAAGTGTTGAGGATAGACAAATCCAAAATTGGTCTCCACGTGTTCCCCTTTTTTGGTACTAGGAACAGGCGAGAATAAAATCCTAGGCCCCTTTCTGGCACAGGAACCGGCTGAATGGCCCCTATCTGGAGCAACAGAGAAATTTGCTTGTGAGCCTTCTTCCTTTGTAGAGGAGGAATGTCTGGCATGCCTTTGAAAGGAGGCAAGGTATGGAAATAAAACCTGTAACCGTGGTGAACGATATCCAATACCCATCTGTCTTGGGTAATAACACTCCAGTTTTCTTTGAAAAGTGCCAGCCTTCCTCCCAAAGGTGCTGCCAGACGAGAAGGCTCTGGCAGCTGAAAAGGCAAGTCATTGGGTCTGCTTACAAAAGGACTGACCCCTGCCCTCACCAGAAGACTGGGCAGGCAAACTGCCTGCTCTAGGCCTAAAAGAACCTTGAGCTCTGCCCCTACCACGTCTAGATCTACCCCTAGACTGAGAATCATAAGAAGGATAAGTCCACCCCTTAAGTAGGCCAATTTCTACTAAACTTTGGAGGCTGAACCTGCAAAAAATCTTTAACAGTCTGCATAGACTTAGCCTTGTCCTCCATTTTCTTTAAAACTGCGTCCACAGGCGCACCAAATAACACATCAGATTGTAAAGGAGCATCTAAAATCCTTGTCTTTACATGTTCAGCTAAATTCTGATCCCTGAGCCAGGCATGCCTGCGAAGAACAGAACCAGTGGCTGCCACCCTCGAAGAGGCCTGTACAGCATCAAAACCACATTGCAAGGAATGCTTACCCACCTGCTCAGAAACATGAACTAAATCCTGCAACTCTTTACACTCAATACCTTCCGCCAGAGCATCTACCTTAGACTTCAATTGTGAAAGGAGATAATTTTGGTATTTCAACATGTGAAACTGGCAATTCAAAGCCCTCATGGCTAAAGTGGAAGAAGTATACACCTTTTTCCCCCATCTATCCAAAGCCCTTGCCTCTTTATCAGAAGGAACAGGATTTTTAACAACAGAAGCCTTAACACCTTTAGGGCCCTGAGAAACAGTTTCTGGGTCTGCCCTGGGACTCTTAAAAGATACTTATGAGCTTCAGGCACCCTATAATACCTGTCCGGTTTAACTGGGGCAGGAGACAAAGAAGCAGGGTTCAGGAAGCCTCTGCAAAACATCCTCTACCACATCCAGAACAGGAGGTATAGCTAAAGGCCTATGCTGGGGTAGAAACAAAAATTCCCTAAGCCTTTTCCTAGAATCAGAGAAATCTTGACCTTCCCATTTAAAATGCTCCCTCATGGAATGAAGGGTCTCTGAAAAGAAAAATCCTCAGGAGGAGAAGCCGAAGGTGTAGAGTCATCTACATCAGAATCAGAATAAGGAGGATACTCCTGCAAGTCTTCAGCCGAAGACTCAGAAGCCTCGAACACTGCTCAAAACTTTCAAGCTCAGGTTCCACCCTAGGCCTCTTATCAGGGGTAAAGAACCTCTAATCATAGTAATCAAATCTTCTGCCATTTTAAGCATATGTTTCTTAGGCAGAGACCCTGAAGAACTAGGGGAGACCCCACTGAAGTTAACCCTGGCCTTCCTCTAGAAGGAGCCCTGGAAACAGAAGGGAGGGCCTAACCACCTTAGGAAGGGAGGGGAGAACAGCTACCTGAGAAGCCCCTTCAGCCTGGCCTACCTCCTGAGAGGACACATCTTGTAACAGTAAAGTCTCACCCTGAGAATCCAAAGGAACTTCTGGTAGAACCACCGGCTCCACCGAGCCCTCTAAAGAACCGACGTCCGGGACAGACGGTTCTTCCACCCTAGGCTTCGCTGCTTTGTCCTTGCGCTTTTAGGCGAAGCAGGCGTGGAGCATCCGACGGCATGTTGTAATTACAACGCTTCCCAAAAACTAACCTGGCACAATCTAATCTTCTCTTAATAGTGCGTTTGTTAAATCTAGCACAAGATCGACAGCCAACCACGTCGTGCTCAGGCCCTAAGCAAGGTATACACAAGGTATGATAATCTCTATGAGGTATCTGTTTCCCACAAGAAATACAGTTATTCACTTTTTCTGACATCCGGTTAAATACTGAGGCAAGAAAAAACCAAAATATTCCCCAACGGGGTACTTAGCCAACTTTGATTCGGTCTGAAACTCCGACTTCAGAAAATTTCAGAACGCCAACCTGCACTCGCAATACTGCTACTGCATCGGACCATGCGGCAAAAAAGACTGAGGATATGACATCGGTCATGCGCATTTGTACCCTGACATCCTGATGTCAGACAAATGCGCCTTGACCGACGTCAGCCTTATACTTTGGTATTCGGGCCGACTGGGACAGCGGACTACCCTAGTGTTAGGACTGCAGCAATGTGAGATGAAGAACATCATAATATTATGCAAACATGCAATGTAGATAAATCAAAAACAGTAGTTGAAAGCAAATACACCATAAAAGAATACCCCAAATAGGTTGCATGATAAAGGTGTTTGTCATAAGGCCTGTCCTAAGAGGGGATGGAGGGAGGGTAACCTGGACTGCAGCTGTATGAGCACTCTAACATCTACATTTATGGTAGGTACAAAACTGTACTATGTTCATCGTGCATACAGCTGCAGTCATTACAGATGGGTAGAATCCCAAAGCTAAGTAAGGGTGGTAGGCACTAAGTGGAACTAGGAGGGGCAAGGATGCCCTGCAGGACTGCTGTGGCAAAGCCCGCTCTAGATTTTGAGTATAGTGGAAGGTGGTAGTGCTTGGAGAAAGTGTGCACTGAACTCCAAGTAGCTGCTTCCAAAATGTCCTTGGTAGGGACCCCCCTGAGGAAATCTGCAGAGGTAGCTGTAGCCCTGGTGGAGTGGGATCTGATGTATACAGGCACAGATTTTCCATGAAACTAAAAACAAAAGCGTATGCAGTGGGTTATCCATTTTGAAATTGTCTGTTTGGAAATAGCCTTTCCTTGGGCACCTGTAGCATAGGACACAGAGCTGCTCAGATTTCCTGAATGGCTTTGTTCTGTCCAAATAATAACGAAGTTGTCTGTGAATGTCCAAGGAATGTAGTAGTCTCTCCCCTTTGTTCTGTGGATTTAGATAAAAGGTAGGTAAATGAATAGTCTGATTCAAAGCTACACTGGATACTACCTTTGGCATGAAGGTAGGGTTGGTTCGTAAGGAAACTCTGTCCTGATGGAAAATGATGAATGGTTGCACAGCCATGAGGGCCTGTAGTTCCGAAACCCTGCGTGCTGAGGTAATAGCCAGAAGGAAGGCTGTTTTCCACGACAAGTATTGTAGCTCTGTTGAAGAAGCCGGCTCAAAGGGAGGCAGGGTCAGCTTTTCCAATACGAAGTTGAGGTCCCAAGCCGAGATTGGTGGTTTCCGTGGGGGTTTTATATTTTTTGCCCCTCTGAGGAACTGCCTTAATAGAGGATGCGAGAATAAAGGAGGATCTGTATTGTATTGTGCAGAAATGGCTGAAGCGTGGATCTTGAGGGAGAAGGAAAGGCCACTGTTTAACATCTCAGCTAGGTACTGTAAAATTTGAGGTATATTTATTACCCAAGGATTCTGGCCCTTTTCTTGATTCCAGGAACAAAATCGTTTCCATTTGGCGGAGTAGGCTTTTCTAGTAGAGGGTCTTCTGGCCTCCAAGATGACATCCTGCACCTCCTTGGAGAGGAGAGAGTCTGTTGGGAAATTAAGGTATTCTCAAAGCAGCTAGATTTAGGGTTTTGAGCTGGCTGTGAAGGGTTTTGTAGTTGTGCTGGGACAACAGAAGAGGGACTAGAGGTAGGATCCATGGTGGTGAGTGTGTCAGGCTCTTTAAGAGAGGATACCAGTGCTGTCGTGGCCAGTCTGGAGCAATGAGAATCATTTGTGGCACCTCTGCTCTGGCTTTTAATAGAACTTTGGTCAGTAGAGGAAGAGGCGGGAAGGCATAAACTGTCAATGTTGTCCAATTGAAAGAGTGCGTCCACTTTCCAGGCCTGTGGATGATAGGTCCTTGAACAAAATTTTTTTCAACTGGTAATTTCTGTGGGTAGTAAATAGATCTGTCTGGCTGTCCCCATGCCTGAGTTATCTTTGAGAAGACTTGAAGATGCAACTTCCATTCATGTGGGTCTGTCATATTTCTGCTTAAGTTGTCTGCCAGTGTGTTTTCCTTCCCTGGCAGGAATTGTGCCTGTAGTTGAATTTGTAATTTCAGTGCTGTGTTCCATAGGGTCATGGCTTGCCTGCACAGGGGGTATATGAATGAGTTCCCCCCTGTTTATGTACCACATGACTGTGGTGTTGTCTGTCCTTATCAATAGCTGGCCTGGATGCAGTAGGTCTTTGAAGGTCATAAGAGCATTTTGCACAGCTAGCATCTTTTGGTTGATGCGTAGGTGCTTCTCTTTTTGGGACCATTTTCCCTGAATGCACTGATCTGCCATGTGTGCTCCCCATGTGTAGTCTGAGCCGTCCGTTGTGATGATTTGAGTTGCTTGAGGTAAACAGAAAGGGTGACCTGTGTTTCTTCGGCATGCTTCAGCCCACCACAAAAATTCCTTTTGAAGGCATGGAATGAGTGGTATAATTGTTTCCAAGCTGTGGCTGTGTTGAGGCCATAAGTTTTTTTAGGTACCATTGTAGTTTCCTCATATGCAGCTTTGCACATGGTATTAGTAGGATGCAAGATGCCATGAATCCCAGACCCTGCAGGACTTTCCTTGCAGCTAGTCTGGTGAAAGTTGCCATTTTGTTGAAATATTGAGACAGTTGCCCTTTGTTTGTCTGCCGTGAGGTAGGCCATCTGGGTGGTTGTATTTAAGCTGGCACCCAGGAAAATTATCTGTTGAGAAGGTATTAGTTTTGATTTCTTTTTGTTCACTGTGTATCCCAGGTAGTTTAACAGTTTTATTACAAACGCCAGATGCTGCAATATAATGTCCTTGCGGTCTGCTTGGATCAGGCAGTTGTCCAGATATGGGTAGATTTGTATTCCTTGTTGTCTGCAGAAGGCAATTACTGATGCCAGGCATTTCGTAAACACTCTGGGTGCAGTAGATAAGCCAAAGGGCAATGTAGAGAATTGGTAATGGGTTGAACCTGCAAGAAATCTGAGGTATCTTCTGCAATCTTGTCTGATAGGGACATGCAGGTATGCCTCCTTGAGGTCCAATGTTACCAGCCAAGACTCCTTGCCCAGCATAGGAAGCTGCTGCTGTAATGTGAGCATCTTGAATTTTGGCAACTGTAAATATGTGTTTAGGATGGATAGGTCTAAGATGGGTCTCCAATCTTTGTCCTTCCTTGGTACCAGGAATAGTCTGGAATAAAAACCTTGACCTTGTTCTTTTGCAGGTACCTCTTGAATCGCTTTCATATCCATGAGAGCGGAAATTTGTCTTTGTGCCTCTGCCCTTTGATTTTGTGGCAGGTTTGGCAAGCCTCTCATTTTTGGAAGGGTGTTAAAGTGGAACCTGTAGGTCTATAATGTCCAGAATCCATTTGTCTTTTGTAACAATGTGCCAGTTTTTTTGAAAATAATGCCAGTTTTCCGCCCAAAGGTGCTGCCATTATAGCTTTGTTTGGCAGGCATAGGGGGAAGTCATTGTGTCTGTTTTCTAAATGATTGTGATCTATCTTCTCCACCTCTTGGGGTTGGTGCTTGCCACTGTCTAGCTCTAAGATCCTTGAGGTTGTCCTCTACCCCTTGGGCGTCTGTATCTACCCCTTTGAGGTCTGTCCGAGGCTGGAAAAGACCAATTTTTTGAAGGCCAGTTTCTGCTGAAGCGTGGAGGTTGCACCTGCAAGAAATCTTTCACTGTCTGCATAGATTTCGCTTTTTCCTCCATTTTCTTTAGTACCTCCTCAGCTTTAACACCAAACAATACATCTTTTTGAAGTGGTGCATCTAATAACTTTGCTTTGACATGATCTGGTAAGGTTTGCTCTTTGAGCCAAGCATGTCTATGTATAACAGACCCCGTGACAGCAGCTCTACATGAGGCCTCTAAAGCATCAAAACCACACTGCAAGGTATGTTTACCCACTTGCTTTGTTCCATGCAACAAATCCTGTAACTCTTTCAAATCTGGTTGTTCTGTTTGTGTCATTTTGCTTTTCAGCTGAGATAACAAAAACTGTTGGTACTTAACATATGAAATTGACAGTTTAATGCCCTCATGGTTAAAGTGGCAGATGTATACACCTTTTTCCCCCACCTTTCTAATGCTCTGGAATCTCTCTCTGAAGGTAAAGGGTTTTTAGCAGTAGAGGCCTTTATTCCCTTGGGACCCTGTGAAATTGTTTCTGGGTCAGCAGTATGGCTTTTATAAATGAACTGGTGAGAATCAGGAACCCGGTAATACCTGTCTGGTTTAACAGGGGCTGGAGGTAAAGAATCTGGATTAAGACTGGCTTCTGCGTACACATCCAAAATATCTAAAACAGGAGGGATAGCCAGGGGCCTATGCTGGGGGAGCAGTAGAAATTCCCTGAGCCTTTTCTTGGAATCTGAGTAATCTTGGCCTTCCCAGTGGAAGTGCTCCCTCAATGTATGCAGGGTTTCCCCAAAAGAGTAGTCCTCAGGGGGGGAGACCGAGGGAATAGACTCCTCAGCATCAGAGGATTCTAAAGGGGAATAGGCATAATCCTGGCCCTCAGAATGGTCTGAGGTAATAGAAGCCTGGTCTGAGGAAGGGTAGTCTTCCTCCAATCTGGGTCTTTTGTCAGAGGGGGGGGTTGAGAACCCCTGATGAGAGTTATCAAATCCTCAGCCATTTTAAGCATCTGCTTTTTAGGCATGGGGCCTTGAAAGGAGGTCTGAGGACCCTGTTTTTTAGTTTTCATGGCAGCTTTAGATTTAGTGAAGGATTTAATAGATAAGGTGGAAGGCCTGAAGACGCCTTCAGAAATGGCAGGCCTCACTAAATTTTCAGTTTCCCCGCCAAGAGTTGCGTTGGTATCTGCAGTGGGAATGGAGGAGCCTGCGACCTCGGGTACTGAAGTCACCGGTAAAATAGTTTCATCGGTAGTCAGAGGCTGCGTAGGCGCCTCGCTGAGAACCGGTAGTCGGCCTAAGCGTGGTCTCAGTACTCTGTGCAGACCTCGGATATCAGTCCTTGTCTTTGCGTTTTTTGCTTAAAACTGGTGTCGGTGTATCTGACTACATGATATAATTACATATTTTGCCAAAATAACGAAGGGCAAACTCCGCCCGGCGCTTAGTGCGCTTGTTGAACCTAGCACAAAAACGGCAGGCCGAGACGTCGTGGTCTGGCCCTAAGCAAGGTATACAGAAAGAGTGAAAATCCTTATGCGGTATTTGCTTCCCACAAGAAATACAATTATTAACTGTCTGACATCAGTCTGAGACAAGAAAAGTTTACCCAACGGGGTACTTAGCTTTAAAGAAGACTTCGGCTGAAATACTTTCGTAAATCTCAGGAGCTGGCCGACCGGCACTTGCGAACTGCTTCTGCTTCGGGCACCGCGCGGCAAGAAAGACTGGAGAAAATGGCATCGGCTGTCTCTTTTATACCCCCTGCCACACTGACCGTCAGGGAAGAAGCGACGACAACAGATGCTGGACCTAGACTTTGGAATTCGGCCGACCGAGGACCCGCCTGACGGCAGGATAACCCATCTAAGGGCTGCAGCTGTACGCACTATGAACGTTGAATGCAGTGGCTTATCCACTTTGAAATAGTCTGCTTTGAAATAGCCTTTCCTTCTGATCCTGCAGCATAGGTCACTAGCAATTGCTCAGTTTTTCTTAGAGCTTTAGTCCTGCTCAAGTAGAATCTTAGTTGTCTGTGTACGTCCAAGGAATGCAGAATTCTCTCCCCTTTGTTCTGCGGATTTGGATAAAAGGTTGGCAGATGAATAGTTTGGTTAAGAGCCATACTGGAAACCACCTTAGGCATAAATGAAGGATTTGTCCTCAGACACCCCCTGTCCGGGTAAACTATGATAAAAGGCTCCACAGCCATGAGGGCTGTAGCGCTGAGACTCTTCTTGCTGAAGTAATTGCTAGTAGCAGAGCCGTCTTCCATTAAGAACTTTATATCAGCAGTAGCAGCTGGTTCAAATGGAGGCAGGATGAGCTTTTTCAACACATAATTGAGGTTCCATGCAGGTATTGGTGATCTTCTAGGAGACCTTAAATTTTTGGCTCCTCAACTGCTTTAGTAATGGATGAGAGAAGATTGGTGGCTCTGTATTGTAATGAGCAGAAATGGCAGAGGCATGGATTTTAATTGATGAGAAAGATAGGCCCTTGTCAAGCATCTCAGTCAAGTATTGTAATATCTGAGGAATATTTGGTTCTGCTGTATCAGTTCCTTGTGCTGGATTCCAATCACAGAATCACTTCCATTTATCAGCATAAGATTTTCTAGTACTAGGCCTTCTGGCTTCCAAAATGACATCCATCACAGCTTTACTGAGAGGTGTTGTTTGTATAACTACATGATCAGCCATGCTACCAGGTTCAGTGTCTGGGAGTTGATTGTGCAGGATCTGACTGTATAGCTGGGACAGTAGTTGAGGTCTCTGATGTAAGGTCCAAGCTGGGTATTGAGAAGTTCCTTAGGACTGGGTACCAGTATCAGCAGGGCCAGTCCGGGGCAATTAGTATCTTTGGTTTCTCTTGTCTGACTTTTAGTAGGACTTTGGGAAGAGGCAGAGGAATGAAAGACGTAAACTTTCCATGCTTGTCTGTGATAAATCCTTGAGCAGAAACTTTTCAATTGATAATTTTGAGGAGAAGCAAATAGAGCTATGTCCGGGCTCCCTATTTCTTTATCATCATGCTGAAGACTTGTGGATCTAGTTTCCACTCATGAGGGTCCAATAAGGTTTCTGCTTAAATCATCTGCCAGAGTATTTTGTTTTCCTGGCAGGAATTGAGCTTGAAGATGTATTTGGTAAGTCAAAACTGTGTCCCACAGTGCCATGGCTAATCTGCAAAGGGGGTATGAGTGCGTGCCCCCCCTGCTTGTTTATATACCACATAACCGTGGCGTTGTCAGTCTATCAGTAGTTGTCCTGGATGAAATAAGTCCTTGAAGGGTGTCAGGGCATTTTGAACAGCTGCCATCTCTTTTTGGTTGATATGTAGGTGCATTTGTTTTGGGGTCCATATGCCCTGAATGCATCTTCCTGTCATGTGGGCCCCCAAGGCATAATCTGATGCATCTGTTAAGGTTTGGCTGGCAGGGGGTAGAGTGAAGGTCCGTCCCATGTTTTGGTGACATGCCTTTGCCCACCACAGAAACTCCTATTGTACGCAGGGAATGAGAGGAAACATTGTTTCCAGACTGACTATGTTGACTCCATAAACTTTTTAGGTACCATTGAAGTTTCCTCATATGCAGTCTTGCATATGGAATCAGTAGGATGCAGGATGCCATGAAGCCAAAAGCCTGTAGAATTTGTCTTGCAGATAACTGGGTTTTTTGTTGCCATCAGTTTGAAGTAAGTAGTCAGTTGCCTTTGTTTGACTGGTGTGAGATAAGCCATCTGGGCAGTTTGTTTGACTGGTGTGAGATAAGCCATCTGGGCAGTTGTATTCAAGCTTGCACTCAGGAATGTTATCTTTTGAGAGGGTACCAGTTGTGATTTCTTTTCGTTTATTGTGTGCCCTTGGCATGTTAGAAGCCTTTTCACAAACGCCAGGTGTTGAAGAATGTCCTTGTTCTCTGCTTGAATGAGACAGTCATCCAAGTAAGGATATATTTGTATACTTGTCTGCAAAAAGCAATTACTGGTGCCAGGCACTTTGCAAAGACCCTGGGCGCAGTAGATAATTGGTAATGCATTAAGCCAGCCTTTAATCTGAGGTATCTTCTGCACAAATGTCTTATTGGGACATCCAGGTATGCCTTTTTTAGGTCTAATGTCACCAGCCAAGCATTCTTGCCCAGCATGGGTAGAAGCTGCTGCAAAGTCAGCATTTTGAATTTTGGAATGTCCAGGTATGTGTTCAAAATCGATAAATCCAGTATTGGCCGCCAGGCCTGGTCCTTTCTGGGTATCAAGAACAGTTTTGAGTAAAAACCTTGTCCTTTTTCCTGTTCTGGTACTGGCTGAATGGCCCCCACATCCATAAGGGACGTAACCTGTTTCTGTGCCTCTGCCCATTGATTTTTTAGCAGAACCGGCCAACCGTTTCCCATTGGTAGAGTATGGAAATGGAATCTGTATTCCTGTGATACTATGTTTAGCATCCACTTGTCATGGGTTAACTGCCAATTTTGAGCAAAAAGTGCTAATTTTCCCCCTAAGGGTGCTGCCAAAAGGTATGTGCTTGGTGAACGCAGAGGGAAGTCATTGGGACTGTTTTCTGTAGGTCTGAGCTTCATCTCCTCCACATTTGGAGGTAGAAGCGCCCCATTGCTTTGACCTGTAAGAATCTTGTGCCTGGTATCTAGAACCCTTAAGGCCATCTGGATTTGCCCCTTTGAGCTCCGTCTGACACAGGAAAGGACCAGTTTTTTGTAGGCCAGTGTCTACTGAATCGTGGTGGCTGCACTTGTAAGAAGTCTTTTACAGTTTGCATACACTTAGCTTTGTCTTCCAATTTCTTTAAAACCTCTTCTGCCTTAATACCAAACAGAGTATCATGCTGTAAAGGTGCATCCAGTAATTTAGCTTTAACATGATCAGGCAAATTTTGCTCTTTCAGCCAGGCATGCCTCCTAATCACAGATCCAGTAACTGCGGCCCTGCAGGAGGCTTCTGAGGAATCAAAACCACATTGCAAAGGATGCTTTCCAACCTGTTCAGCTGCACGCAATAATTCCTGCAATTCTTTATTTTCTGCACATTCAGAAATCAACATAATTTTCTGTTTCAGCAATTCTATAACATGCTGTTGATACTTGAGCATATGAAACTGGCAGTTTAAGGCCCTAATTGCCAAGGTTGCAGATGTATAAACCTTTTTTCCCCATCTATCCAGTGCTCTTACATCTGTCAGAGGGGGTAGGTTTTTTTGCTGTTGAGGCCTTAACTCCCTTTGGACACTGTGAAATAATTGCAGGATCAGCAGCAGGGTTTCTAAATAAAAATTTGAGTGAGTCAGGGACCTTGTAATGTCTCAGGCTTGCTGAGAGCCGGAGGTAAGGAGTCAGGGGTCAAGCTGGACTCTGAAAACACATAATCCACAATGTCTAAAACAAGGGGAATGGCTAAAGGCCTGTGCTGAGGGAGAAGGAAATCCCTGAGCCTCTTTTTTGATTCTGAGAAATCTTGACTCTCCCAGTGAAAATGCTCCCTCAAAGTATGCAAGGTTTCTCCAAATGAATAATCCTCTGGAGGTGATGCAGATGGTATAGACTCCTTTGCATCAGAATCCTCATAGGGATGTATAGATAATTCCTGATTAAAATAAGAATCAGAAGAAATAGAAACCTCATCTGAAGATTCATAATCCGTCTCTTAACCAGGCCTCTTATCAGGAGGGGATGGGAACCCCTGATCAAGGTAATAAAGTCTTCAGCCATTTTAATCTTTTTAGGCTTAGTGCCCTGTGCACGTGGCTCATGCGTCGGTTTTTTAGTTTTAGAAGTTGCTTTTGTCTTTGGTTTTGCAGCGGTCATCGGTTTGATATAAAAATTTTGAGACCTGAATACACCCTCAGAAGCCAGTGCCTGCTCAGCGGCTCCAGACCCATCCGAGGAAGATACATCCATGGGTCCAATACTTTGAGTATCATGCAGCATGCCGGACTCCACATGGGTCTCGGCAGGGGCCTGCGACTCGAAACTAGTGGTTTTCAGGGGCTGCAAAAGCACCTCACTGAGTACTGGCGAACCGGCGACTGGCTTAGGGAGAAGTTTCGTCACCAGTTTTGGACCTCAACTGTCGCTGTCCTTTTCTTCACGTTTTTTACGTACTCCGATAGTCAGATTGCTATCAGACAACATTTCTGGGTAGTTAAATTTGTTTCCAAAATACTTTGAGGCAAAAATATACAGACGCTTAGTGTGTTGGTTAAATCTAGCACAAAACCGACAGCCAGGCATGTTGTGATCAGGGCCTAGGCAAGGAATACAGTATAAATGGAAATCCTTATGAGGTATTTGCTTCCCACAAGTAATACAATTATTAACTTTTTCAGACATAGGTATGGAGCAAGAAAAAAAGTTTCCCCAACGGGGTACTTCGCTTTAGTGAAGACTTCAGTTCTGAAACTCAAACTCAGATATTTGGGAGTCGGCCAACCGGCACTTGCGAAATGCTTCTGCTTCAGGCACTGTGTGGCAAGACAGACTTAAGAAAATGGCGTTGGCTGCTTGTTTTATACCCCTGATGACCTGACGTCATGGAAGAGGAAACAGCAACCGATGCAGGACCCAAGACTTTGGAATTCAGGTCGAATGAGAGCAACCTGCCAGCAGATTACCCAAATTTATTTATTTATTTTATTTAACATTTGTTGACCGGGAATGTTCGATTAGGTTCCACAGAGCCTGTTTTCAGCAGAGGTCCAGGGAGAAATGCTCCAGATGCACGTCTTTGGAATGTTAATGACTGCAACAGTGAAACACGAAGAACATCTGATGGTGCATGTAGCCTGCTTTGAAGCATGGGTATCTTCTGCAAGATTCCCTTATTGGGATGTGCAGGTAGGCTTCCTTTAAATCCAGTGTTGCCAACCAGGCATCTTTGCCTAGCACAGGAAGCAGCTGATTAAGAGTTAGCATTTTGAATTTTCGGATTACCAAAAATGTGTTTAGGATCGACAGGTCCATGATAAGACACCAGTAATTGTCTTCAGTACCAGAAAAAGTCCTGAGTAGAAACCTTGTCTCCATTCTTCTTTTGGGACAGGTTGAATAGCCCTGATGCTTGAGAGAGAACTTGCTTTTGAGCCTCTGCCCACTGACTTGGGGGTAGATTTGGCCAACCATTTGGGGTTGGTACGGAGTGGAAGTGGAATCTGTATCCTTGGGAAATTTAAAATCCATTTGTCCTGGGTAATGAGTTCCCAATTTTTTGCCTGCAGGGCAATCTTGCACACTAAAGGAACAGTCAGTTGAGCAGGGCTTGGAAGTCAAGTCATTGAGACAGTTTACCATAAGGGGGAGTCTTGCTACTTCCTGCTTTCGAAGTGGGAGTCTTGCTACTTCCTGCTTTGGAAGTTGAGTCCCCCCCCCCCCTTACACTGCTTAGTCCTGCGAGTCCCATGGGACTGCAGCCTGGGTGTTCTGCTAGATCTGGGTATGGACTGAGAAGGCCTGGAAGAGGCAGCAAAGGACCAGTTCTTAGAGGGCCAATGCCTACTAAATCTGGGAGGCTGTACTTGCAGGAAACCTTTAACAGTTTGCATAGACTTAGCTTTTTCCTTCATCTTTTTAAGTACTACTTCTGCTATGTTGCCAAACAAGCGGTCTTGGTTTAAGGGAGCATCCAGCAATTTAGCCTTAACATGATCTGGCAAAGCTTGCTCCTTAAGCCAAGCATGCCTTCTAAGTACAGACCCAGTGACAGCAGCCCTGCAAGACGCCTCTAATGAATCAAAACCACATTGCAAATTATGTTTCCCAACTTGTTCAGCAGAATGCATTAAATCCTGTAAATCTTTACTTTCAGCACAATCAGGAATCAACATCATTTACTGTTTAAGCAATCCAATAATATGCTGCTGATACTTTAACATACGAAACTGACAGTTTAAGGCCCTAATTGCAGAACTGTATATATCTTCTTACCCCATTTATCCAGCTCCCTGGAATCTCTATCAGAGGGGGTAGGATTGTTGGCAGTAGTAGCCTTAATGCCCTTTGGTCCCTGTGAAATGGTCTCAGGATCCGCAGTAGGATTTTTAAAAAGGAACTTGAGTCAGGAACCCTGTAATACAGGTTTCCTGGGAGCAGGAGGTAGAGAGTCAGGGGCCAGGGTAGATTCAGAGAAGGCATCATCAACAATGTCCAGTACAGGAGGTATAGCTAAAGGCCTATGTTGGGGCAGGAGTAAGAAATCCCTAAGCCTCTTTTTTGGAGTCAGAGTAATCCTGGCTTTCTCAGCGAAAACACTCCCCAAGAGTATGCAAGGTTTCACCAAAATAGAAATCCTCTGGAGGGGAAGCAGAGGGAATGGATTTCTCTGCATCAGAATCCTCATAGGTAAATAAGGGTAAATCTTGGTCAGTGGAAACAGAAATTTCAGAATCCTGATCAGAAGAATCAGAAGGAAAATCAGGCCTAGGTCTCGGAGGGGGAAGAGTGGCTTCCCTTGATTACAGTAATAAGGTCTTAAGCCATTCTTATTTGTTTTTTAGGTATAGGGGCCTGACCATGCGGTCTGGGCATCAGTTTTCTAGGTATGAATTGAGTTTTAGTCCTTGAAGAAGATGGCATTGGTTTAATATGCAAGTCAGTAGGCCTGAATACACCCTCAGAAGCCGGTGCCTGCACAACGGCTCCGGACCCATCCAAGGTAGAGACATCTGCAGGTTCCACAATCGAGGAAGCATCTCGAGGCATAACAGACTCCGAATGGGTCTCAGTAGAGGCCTACGAATCTGAAGTAGCGGGTATCAGGGGCTGCGAAAGTGCCTCACTGAGTACCGGCGAACTGGTGACTAGCTTAGGAGAAGCGTCATCCGCTTTGGACCTATGCGGTCTGTCTGTCTTTAATCTTTGCGTTTGTTCGGAATGTCGGTAGTCAGGTGGCTTACCAAAGCTATTTCTGGATAATTGAACAGAGTACCAAAATATTTAGAAGCGTAAAGGAACAGACGATTAATAGTTTGAGGTTTGAATAAGGCACAAAATCCACAGCGAGGTACGTCGTGGTCTGGGCCTAAGCAAGGAATGCAGCACGAATGAAAAGCTTTATGAGTCATTTGCTTTCCACAAGAAATAAAATTGTTAACTTTTACCGACATAGGTTTAGAGCAGGAAAAAGATTCCCCAACGGGGTACTTAGCTTAGCTAAAGACTTCGGTTCTGCAACTCGAAAATGAAAATTTCAGGAGTCTGCCGACCGGCACTTGCAAACTGCTTCTGCTTTGGGCACCGCATGGCAAGAAAGACCGATGTAATGGCGTTGGCTGCATGCTTTATACCCTTGACTACCTGACGTCATGGAAGATGCGACAGCAACCAACGCAGGACCCAAGACTTTGATAATCAGGCCGACTGAAGGCTACTGCAAGCAGATAACCCAAATGTGATAACTGCAACAGTGAAACACTAACATCATCCAGGAACTCTGCTGGAGAAGCTCTCTTCTCCTACTCCATAGCAAAATTATGCAATACCCTTCCTCACACTATAACTTCTGAGTCATCACGCACTAACTTCAAAGCTGCTCTAAAATCTCATCTAAAAGAGAAATGGGCATGCCCCTGTAACAAACCTCTCTAACATCTCTACCTCAACCTCTCTAAACCCTTTCTTCCACCCCTCTACCTCGGATTGCAGCCAAATACATTTGCTTGTAAACCTATATCAGCTGTAATCTTAGCCACTGTTATTCAAGGGTAATAGCTGCTAGCTCAGCTATTAAAATACTTGCTAGTCTTTAAGCACCAATGATACAAGTGTTGTCCCATTTAACTAAATACTTAATTTCATTTTGAACTATAACAGTTTACTACTATTGTTAAATAAAACCTACCTATACTTCTTGCAACTTGTAATTAATTGTTATTATGGAGCTTTTCTCCCAGGCCTCTGCTGAAAAAGGACCGGTGTCAAGTCGGATTTTCCCGATCAACAAACGGAAATAAAAATAATACCAATAATAACTATAAACTCTGTTTGCATCAATTTCAGTGTATAGTTTAAACTTCGGCAGGCAAGTTATTGCTCTATAATTTTTAGGGTAGCTTGCAAGTTCACCCTAAGTAGGAGCATTGGTTTTCCTGTTAGCCAGGTTAGTGTCTGTTCGGGGTGCGCATATAAAAATAGTTCTTACAGCTAAATCTTCATGCAAAGATATTAATATTTTTAGCAAGTTAGGTACTGCATCTGGACCTGGGGTTTTCCAATTAGAGGCTTTTCTTAACTTTGTTTCAATCTCTCTGGCCGTTACTTTGTCCCATTTCATATCCTGTACCTTTAAACTTCTTATTCTTTCTTTTACTGCTTCTAACCATTTATGTTATGTTCCACAGAATCTTCATAAATACTTCTAAAAAATATATATTTCTTTTTTTTGGTGGCCTTTCAATTTCTTTTACCTTGTTTCCCAATTCTCTACAGAACTTTTGAGTCATCAATAAATTGCTTTTCTACTTTTCTTTTATATTTATCTGTATATCTCAAGTTCTTCTGCCTGTTCTAAGGTTTTTAGTTTATTTGCGATAATGCCTGATAGATCCCGATCTGTTCCAATACTGCACACTGCTTTTATCACGTCTATCTTAAGTATTTTTGTTAATCTGTTCCCTCTTCTATACTGTAAATACACAAAAATGCTGAAAGGGGCCCAAACAATCACTAATGAACAATAAACAGACCCCAGAAGGAGCACAATGAAGCTGTCAGACAGTCAAGTTTTAAGTAGTTTATTCCAAGTATTCACTCCACGAAAAAAACAAAGTATTCACTCTACTTTGCCACTATATAACGCTCAATCTACCCAATACGTTTTCATTGTAAAACTTCATCAGATGTGTTCAGGTCCTACAACAGTTCTTATTTATACAGGTTTGAATCAAAAAAATTCATCCAATTTTAGGCTGTAGTGAGGAAAGTAATAAACAAAAGGAAAAAAACGGATGAGAATTTTAATAGAGCTTTGGTTATAAAGTTTAATGCAGGTTCCACATTAGTTAAAAATATTATAGAAAAGGAATGGAATAGATTTATAACCATCACAGACCCAGACAAAATAAAGGAAAAGTTAAAAGTAGTATATAAAAATTCTTGCAGCTTAAAGAACTTATTGGAAAGGAATTACAGTGAGTACAAGAAATAATAATAAAAGAAGAAAAGGAACATTTAAATGTGGGCACTGTGCTCAGTGTCCTTATATTGCTAATAAAGAGACTATATATTTACAAAGGAGGAAAACTTAAGAGGTCAAAGAATATAATAATCGTGAAGACATGCGGATAGTGTACTTGGCGAAGTGTGTTGGAAAGACAGAATGTATATTAAAAAGAAGAATTTATGAGCACATGTATGAGGTATAAAAAAAAGAAAAATGCCCTCTATAAACAAAGAATGCAAAGATGCACAATTTTTATTTTGTTGTACTAGAGAAAGTGAAAAATGATGATAGGGGTGGGCCTATGGAAAGAACAGAATACAGACAGCTTTGGTGGCAAGTAACTTTACAAGCCAACAGATGGCTGGGGCTGAATGATTGTATTTCCATAGCCCCCCTTCTCAAATTAAGAGCTGCTAAATTTATAAGGTCCTAATAAGATGGCTTATTTTTTTACATGTTCATACTTGTTTTAACAGTTTTAACTTCATCAGAATTTCATTGGTAGATTTTTTATAGTAAAATGAGTTAATACAAAACTAAATCGGATTTTATAATACCACATATTAGGTTTTATTTGTATTCGTTTGTACAGCTTGTTATAAGATTTTTAAGATATGTACAATGTGAACGGTGTGCAATTTATTCACCACAAGAGGGTGCCACAATCCAGCTTAACAAAAAGGTTTTTATGATTTTTGGAAGTAATAAATGGCATTTTTTATATTTTACAAAAAATTATATATTGGTACATCACATTTGACTGTTTTAACATGAATTTAAATGGAACACAGTTTTGAAAAGGTCTTGTACCACAAAAACGCTTTGTTTTATGGAAGTTTTTAAGTCAGACATTTAAATTTAATTCACATTCAGTCTGCTGTAGATGACTGGATGTCATTGATTCAAACCTGTATAAATAAGAACTGTTGTAGGACCCGCCCACATCTGAAGTTTTAAAACGAAAACTTATTAGGTAGACTGAGCGTTACAATGGCAAAATGGAGTGAATACTTTGTTTTTTTTCGTGGAGTGAATACTCGGAATAAACTACTTAAAACTTGACTGACAACTTCATTGGGCCCCTTCCGGGGTCCCTCTTGTTAACAGTAACACTTGTCTTAATTGTTTTATAGTTTTCTCTATTCAATACTTCCCATTACGGTATTCAATTTTGCCCCTTCCTTTCCCTCACTACCCTGTGTTCTTGTGACAGAACTTTATCAATTATTCATTTAGCTGTACAGTAATGCATCATGGATTCATAGGTGTGTACTAGGCCCTGGAGCCTTTACAAGCCTAGCCCATAGGTTATCCTGGCATCATGCCACCCAACCTTAGTTCCCAGTGCCTCTGTAGAGTAAAGCCACTGGAGTGATCCCTGGGGTAAATTTTCTATTTCCCATCCACTCAACAAAATTCCTCTTGAGGGCCAGTGAGGTGCTCTGCTTGACATGTATGGGAAGTCTATTCTATTGCATGGGCAGTCCCTGGGTTATGAATCTTGTTATATCCCATGGATCTCTACGGAAAATCCTAATTACTGTGTTCATTTGTTTTATCAATCTTCTGACTTTTGGGGTTTTATTGATCTTTTACTGTCTATTTATTTCATTGATCTTAATATCTATCTCTATTAAATCAAGCAACTTTGCTCTTAGCTCATTTTCTTCTAAACTGAGGGAACATTTTTTTTTCTATTTCCTGCAGGCAATCTATAAAAAGTTCTATAGCATCTCCTTGTGGCACTTTCTTTTCAATTTCATCCTGTGCCAGACATTGTTCCGTCATATGGGAACTCACTGGCCTATCAGTCCTCAACACTGACTACGTCAGAGTTTCCACAACTTCCTGTTTGTTTCCTTGTCCAGCTTCAAGTGAACATTTATACTTGTTTCCTCTGGAAAGCTCCAAAATATCTTCATATGGCACTTGACCAATTGCTTCCCGTTCCACTGGTTTCCCCTTAATTTGGGTGCTCATTGCTCCACCCTGTTGTGGTGCTGTCTGAATTAGATTTTCTACACTGAATCCTTCACTTCACAGGTACTCCATAACCTCAGTTTCTTTTTTTGTAGACACCCTTATGTTTATGGATATCGGTTGGGTATGACAACCCCTTGTTTACAAAAGTCAAACATTCCCCTTATGCAGTGCTGATGATGCCATAAGAAGGCAGAAACATGCATGTCCACAGCTAGAGGGGTCTTCATTGACCTGAAATTATCCACAAATAGACTTAAAAGTAAAAGAAAAAAAAAAAGTCATGGACATTCAGAATTGCCATTTAGCTGAAACACCTGATATCCTTAAAGGGTAATTTGCACATATCCCATGTTGCCTCTGATACAAGAGGTTTAAGGTATCACAGAGTGGAAAGTTTAGCTTTGCTAGATTTTCTTTGTGTGTGTTTTAACCAAATTTGTTGTAATAATGAACATCATTTTTTATTTAAGGCTTCTGGCAGTTTTTCTTGTGGAAGTAATTCTTTTCTCTAATTTCTCTCAATCTTTTTGTATATCGTGTGTCTGGAAGTTCCTAGCTTTTTTCATAATGGTAACAGTACACAATTTCTTTCCTATCCTCAACAGTCCACTATCGCCCTTATGGCTCATCTTTGTCCTATCAGTTTTTGTGGACTGCTACTTCCTTCTACAACAGGGGGAGTGTCCTTCCCCTGGGCCTGGCCCCATTTTCGGAATGTTTCTGTATTTTGAGGATTCTACACTGTCATTTTCTCCAGTTCTGGCACCAGTGTGCCTACAAGGATTGGGCACTTTTATCCTGGGTCTTGTGCACCCAGCTATCTTTTTAAATTTTTGACCTATTTCTGTCCATGACATATACTATATAAATACAGTCTACATACCAGTGTCATCTTGGTGAGAATTTGTAAAAAAAAAAAAAGGTCCACCTTGTGAAGGTACTCACTAAGACTGCGGACTTATCTCTCCATTCAGACCCCTCCAGACTCTTGTATACGATGGTGACTGATATTGGACTGAACATGGGATGATTAAGTATTAACTACTGTGCGGCAAGCCTCCAGTAAAGAATTCTCATACAAAATGTAGCCAGTGGTACTAGTTATTGCTGCTGCCATTAATCCCAGAGGCTGAAGGGCCAAGAGAGATGCAATCTTGGTTCTACAAACTATCTCCCCCCCCCTTTTTTTTGTAATCTGTCTGAATTTTTGGTAAGGGAAAGGAGGCTGTGGTCAATTTCATACTGGGAAGTGATCTACCAACTCTATGCTTTTGAGATGATTATAAATGAGATTTACTATTATAATACAGGAAGAGTACATGTCCGGAGAAACTTTTCTCTTGCCACTATAGGCTGATGCCTGGTCAGGGCAGAGATGAGCCAATCATCTATTTTAGGAACAACCGGAATTCCGTGCGGTCTCCAGTGAGCTACTACTACTGACATGCACTTGGTAAACACCCAGAGGGCTGTGGTGAGACCAAAGGGCAGAACTCTGAACTGGTAATGACTGGCTTCCAGCCAGAAGTGTAAGAACCTTGTGGAACACCTGTTTATTTTTGTGTGACAGACCTTCAGGATGTGTACTATCAAGCATATCCAGTCATCCTTAGCAAAACGGAATGATGGAATGAACGTGAACATCCAGAATTTTTTTTTAAACATATTTAAGTTGTCGAGATGCAGAACTGGTCTCCAGTCCCCTGTATTCTTTGGCACTACAAGAATCTTGAGTAAGTTCTGGATTCTATGTGGTCTAGGTGGAACAGTGGGAATTTGTGTTACATGGGCACGAGGAAGGGAAAATGGCACAATATATTTTCTGGAGAAAAAAAATTCTAAGCACACAACTTTTTTTTCCCCCTAGCCAGGCACTCTGGTGCAGGGAAAAAAAAGGCCTCCTTACAGGAGTACTGAAAATGTCTGCCAAAGAACAAATCTCTGGATTCCTGGTTTTGCTGACCATCTGTGATGCCAGGGTGGCGTTTACCACTGGAGTTGGCCACTGGGGAACCTCCCCCACTTGTGTCCTGGAAAGGGTCCTTGGGACTTCTTTTTTTGAACCACATCTTGCCGCCATCTCATAGATTACTCAAAAAGGATCTTTAAGGGGTGGGAAAAAAAAGTACTCTCACAACAAGTAAGGCCTCACAATCTTTCTCGCACATGGACAAGGTGTCTAAACCTTAGGGCCAAACAATGCGGTGCAATCAAAGGGAGCCACTGACTAATGAAAACTTGAAGGACTATGCAAAATCACAGAAGTGTATCCAGGCGTATCTCCTATGGAAATTCCCAAGCTCATTGCCCTTGAGGTTCCTTGTGCTGTGTGTGAGATTGGCCTTATATGATGGATAAGGGCAGAAAAAGATATACAGATATTAAACATGGTCATTCATCCTTAATATTTTTTTGAAAACTGATGCAACAAGAAAGAATAACCTCTGGATCCGAGGATGTCTCAGATCCAGAGAAGTTTAACTTCATACAACTGTTTTCAGATCCAAAGGCTCCAGATCAGAGGAGAATCGTACAACCATTTTCAGATCCAAAGAGGGCTAACTTGATACATTCGCTGTTCTATACATTAGTAATACTGGAGCTCACAAAAGTTAGAATTACAATTAGGAGTCTGTTTAAAATATTTTCAGTGTCCCTTACACCCCACACCTGCTAATTTTATATTAATTCTGATATCTCAATGCCTCAGAGTAGAGGAAAACACTCTGGGATACATCAGGTTTGGAGTTTCTGTATACTTCCCCTAGATGTGGTTAAATGTTTTGTGTCTCAATACTTTTAGTAGGTAACCTTATTTTACAATACATTAGTTCAATAATCAAGCGTTTGGATCCAAATGGACTGGATCAGAGGCAACTAACCTCTCTGATTCAAAGAAGGCTAACTTAATATAAGCATTTTGGATCAGAGGCTGTCTCGGACCCAAAAAAGATAACGTAATACCAGCATTTTTTGGATCTGAAGGCATTGGATTGGAATAGAGGGCAACTAAGTTGCCTCCGGGCTGCTTTTTGTATACCACATCACAGACATAACATCCAAGGGAGAAATATGCACACAGCAGTTCCTGATTCAAAGGCATCCGATTCAAAGAGGGAAGAGGTAGGAGACCAGGAATGTTTTGTCTAGCGGCTTCTAATCAGAGGGTAGTCAAACTTTATGCCTTCCCAGAAAAACTCCAATCAGATCCAGAATCTTAGGACTCGCTGCGGATTGAAAAACATAATGACCGAGCCTGCCAGATCAGAGTATTACATGGGATCTGAAGGTGGTTTTAGGAACTCTGGATCCAAGGGAGGGAGGATCCAAAAGACTTGAGTAGTGGTTTCCTTGCACTTTCCTTCTGTTTTGTTTTCATGGGGGTCGACCCCCATAAAGGAAGCATTTTGAAAATTAGAGGGGGTTGGTGCTCCGGACACCACACTTGCCAACCTGTCAGAGCAAGTAAACCGACCAAGCCATAAGCAAGAGTGGACAATTCTTCACATACTGCTCTTAAAATTTAAAAAGTTGACAGAATAACAGGGCTTGCATTAGCATGAATTCTTTGAAGAACATTAAGTTCAAAAGCAAAAAAATCTGTCACCATCTCAGAACATCACTTTGCAATGGCATACCACCAGCTGGCCAGAAAAAAGAAATTTTTATTGAAAAGAAAAATGACCAAGCACAAAATTAACATCTGGACCCTCTGAGAAATCTGCACAGTTCATGAGACATCCCCAAAACATACAATGGCAAGAAAGGTCATTGAATTAGAAGTTATGTCCTTACCATAACGTTCCATGTGGAGTGTTCATCTCGCCTTTGTTCTTACACCTGGGTTCGGAGCCGATCCTCGGCTCCGTGTCGGCCGCTTGCAAGCTCTGCATCGAGAAGAAGCTTGAGACAACCTAATACCCATAATCCCCCTCTGCCTTTACCTCAGATCTAGTTTGCAAGCAAACCAGCAGTCAGAGAGAGAACACACTCATGCCAAAAATTTACATAAAAGCAAGAACACTTATATCTATATATATATATATATATATATATATATATATATATATATATATACACATGTACATCATATATAAACAACAACTGCAAGTGCAGAAGCAGAATATCCCAGACCAGGCACCAAATTGAACGTTCTTCCTGAGGGTGGGAGGGTGGGAATGTAAGAACAAAGGCGAGATGAACACTCCACATGGAACGTTATGGTAAGGACATAACTTCTAAATGTGAGAGTGTTCGATCTCGCCGTTTGTTCTTACACCTGGGTAGCGTCCTAGCTCCATGTTCCTGAGGAACTCACGGAGAACGTTCTTGAGCACAGTGGAACCAAAGGTTGCCCTGTCCCTAGAAACCCTGTCTACTTTGTAATGAGAGATGAATGTATGTGGTTTAGACCAAGTAGCAGCTGCACAAATCGTGTCTAATGGTAGGCGAGCTGCATGAGCCAGGGATGTAGACACTGATCTTGTAGAATGTCCTTTGGGTTTGACAGATAAAGTTTGATTTGAAGAATCATAAACGTATATAATACAATCAGTTAGCCATTTGGAAAGAGTTCGTTTAGTAACTGCTACACCTTTCCTGCTGTCAGCAAAAGCTACAAAAAGTTGATCAGATTTCCTGTGATCCTTTGTTCTATCCAAGTAAAATCTAAGTTGTCTATGAACATCCAACTTGTGTAACATGTACTCCAACTTATTGGAGTGATTTTTGAAAAAAGGTAGGCAGTTAATGGATTGATTAATGTTATTAATAGAGCAAACTTTGGGGAGAAAGGATGGATTAGTGCGAAGAGATACTCTGTCAGAGTGAAAGATCAGATAAGGATGTTTAATGGAAAGAGCCTGAAGCTCAGACACTCGCCTAGCGGATGTAATGGCTACCAAAAAGAGGGTCTTCCATGACAAATACTTCAATGGACAAGAGGAGGCTGGCTCAAATGGAGGTAACATCAATTTAGATAGTAAAAGATTTAGATTCCAAGGAGATGTAGGAGTTCGAACTGGTGGTCTAATATGGAAAGATCCTTTTAAAAAGGCCTTACAAAGTCTGTGAGCCATAATAGGTGCCCCACATTCTTCCACATGAAAGTTGGAAATGACAGCCAATTGCATTCTTAAAGTGGCAGGAGAAGCTCCTTGGTGGAACAATTGTTAAAAACTCCAAGATCTTGTTTAAAGGAGCTATAACAGGGTCCAAATGCTGTGTATTTGCCCAGAACACAAAACGCTTCCATTTACTAGTGTAGGTCTATGTAGTGGAAGCTTTATGAGAAGCCACTAGTATATTCTGAACTGCAGGTGAGAGAAGATCAGACCTGGCTAAGTAGGGAAGCGGAGCAGCCAAGCTGCTAGATGGAGTGACAAGAGCGAGGGGTGGGGAGCCCCTGACGAGTGGGTCAGTAGATCTGGCTCCGGGTCCAGGATCCAGGGTCCCCGAATGCGGTGCGCCAGAAGAAAGGGAAACCAAATCTGACGAGGCCAGAATGGGGCAATGAGGATAACCGTCCTTTGCAGGTTGTTGGCTTTCTGCAGAAACTTTGCAATCAGGGGAAAGGGAGGAAAAGCGTACAGGAGACCCGGGGGCCAATCGTGAACCAGTGCGTCCCTGGGGACTTCCCCTGGAGGGGGTAATAGGGCAAAGTAGCTCCTGCATTTGGCGTTCATTGGAGACGCAAAAAGATCGCAGGAAGGCTAGCCCCACTTGCGAAAAATCTTCTTCGCAACTGACTGTTTGAGGGACCACTCGTGAGGCAACAGAATTGCTCTGCTCAGCCTGTCTGCTATGACGTTGGATGACCCTGGGATATGCATTGCGATCAGAAAGCGACCCGTGGACTCCGCCCATTGACAGATTCTCATGGCCTCTCTGCATAGCTGATAAGATTTGGTTCCCCCTTGTTTGTTTATGTACCAGACTACGGACATGTTGTCTGTCTGAACTGCAATAGTCCCTAGAGGAAGAAGGGGAGCAAAGTGTTGCAAGCTAGAAACACTGCCCTCAACTCTAGAACATTGATGTGCAGATTGTACTCTAAATTGGTCCATTCGCCTTGGACTGTCTGTCCCTGAAAGATGCCCCCCCCACCCTATCAGGGAAGCGTCCGTGGTCACCGTAGCTGTCGGCGTGGGTAGCACAAATGGTCTTCCGCTGGAAAGGTAGCAAGTCTGAAGCCACCAGGCTAGGTGTGATTTGCATGTGTTTGTGATCAGAACTGTGTGTGTCAGAGGTAGTTGTTGGAACGACCATTGTGCAAACAGTAGCCATTGTAGAACTCTCATGTGCAGTCTTCCCAATGGTATCGCAATGAGAGAAGCTGCCATGAGACCCAAAACCTTCAGAACCAGTTTTGCTGGGGATTTTCTGGATGACAGAAGAAGAGATATGTGGCTTTGTAGTGAGGCTATCCTTTCTGGAGGAAGCCTTAGAATTAAATGATGCGTATCCAATTCCGCTCCTATGAATAAGATATGCTGTGATGGCTGTAGTAAAGATTTTTCGAAATTTACGGAAATTCCGAGGTGAACACAAAGTTGTAGAGTGTAATCCCTGGCCTGTATCAGTTGATGCCGTGTGGTGGCAGAAAGGAGCCAGTCGTCCAGATATGGAAACACCTGGAATCCTATGCATCTCGGATGAGACGCTACCACTGCCATGCATTTGGTGAAAACCCTGGGGGCTGAGGTCAGACCAAAGGGCAGGGCTCGAAACTGATAGTGACTGGCTCCCAGCCGGAAGCGCAAACAATCTCTGGACGCCCTGGCCATTTTGATGTGGTAGTATGCGTCCTTCAGATCTATGGAGCACATCCAGTCGTCCTTCTGTAAGAATGGAAGGATCGATTGAAGCGTGACCATTCGGAACTTTTCTTTCTTGACGAAGGTATTGAGGTTGCTTAGGTCCAGAATCGGCCTCCAGTCCCCTGTCTTCTTTGGAACTAAAAAGAACCTTGAGTAAGTTCCGAATCCTCTTTGGTTCGCTGGGACTGGTTGGATGACTCTTTTTCTAGCAGCTTTGAAATTTCTATAGCTGCTGGGTCTCGCAGATGGGGCGGCACATCTGGGAGTCTTCTCTTTGGAATGGGGGTGGATAGGAAGGGTATTCTGTAACCTCTGGTAACCACGCTTTTTACCCAGTTGTCTGTAGTAAGATTTTGCCAGGCCTGAGGATATAAAGCTAAGCGACCCCCGACTGCCTCCAGAGCAGGACAGTCGGGCCTCCTCTCAGGAGTGCTGGAAAGGTTTTCCAGGGGGGGTATCCCTGTCACCTTGGTTTTGCAGACCCCTCTGCGGCCAGGGCGGCGTCTTCCACCTCTGCCCCTCCTCTGCCTCTAGAGGGGGCATCACCCTGTGTGCCTGGGAAAGAACCTTGGGGTTTTCTAAACCACATTTTCCCACCACGTTGCCCTTTGGGGTACGGTCTGGATGGGGTGGAAAAACGGACTCCGACAGCAGACAGAGTCTTTCCCTCCTGCTCACACCGGGTAAGGGTCTCCTTTACTTTGGGGCCAAAGAGAGTGGCACCGTCAAATGGGGCGTTAGTAAAGGAAGACTTGAAGGCTTCCGCAAATGAACATAAGCGCATCCAGGATTGTCTACGAAGAGCAATCGCTGAAGCTGCTGCCCTATTCGAATCTTCGGCTGCGTATGAGATCAGCCTCATGGACGAGTTTACAATGGATGTAAGGGTATTGAGTTGTGCTGTAACTTTCTCCGAGACAGCAGCATCTGTAGTACCCTGGAGGGTATCTCCCAACTCTTTGATTAGATCCCTCAGTAGTCGTGTGAAGTGGGTCAAATAGTTCAGGGATCGCATAGAAAAAGCCGCTGAACTAAAAATGCGCTTCCCGTACCTGTCCATGGTCCTAGAATCTTTGTTAGGGGGATGGACAGATGAGGAAAGATTCTGACATCTCCTTTTTCGTGGCCGCTGCCACCACCATAGTGTCCACTGGAACTCCTTTTGTCAGATAAGCCCTGTCCTGGGGTGCAGTAATATACTTATTAGGCTTTCTAGGGACTGGCTCTACAGTGTCAGGAGTCTCCCACGCCCTTCGAGCAATCAGCTCCATTAACTCATCGAAGGGCGGAGTGACCCAGGAGGAGGAAGGGCGAGCACCAAATGCCTTCAGCAAGACCGACTCATCCTCAGAAGGGGGGAGGGACTGCCAATCACCTCTCTGCTTTAGGATCTCCAAGATGTCAGAAAAAGAGACATCTTCTGAGGGTGACTTTGGGGACCCTTCTGACTCATCCAAGTCAGTATCTGATGTCAAAGATTCTTGTGGAGAATCTAAGTGTCTCCTCTTACACAATCTTTTCCTAGGGACTTCTTCAGGGGGAGCATCCGAAGAAGCCTCCGAGGAAGAGGGGGCACCCTCCAGGGGTGGCTGAGACACAGGTGCTAGACGCTTAGCTGTAGCCGTGGGTGCAGAGGAGGATAACGGACCTTTATGGGGAGAAGCGGTTTCTGCTGATGTGGTTGTCTGGGTAGACAACACCTTCCTCATGAAATCGAAAGCCCCCGGGTCCCGAGTCGAGGTATCTCCCGGTTCCGAAGAAATGGGAAGAATCCCCGAAACAGGCCCCGAAGGCATCGACCCCGAGGACGGAACCGAGTCGAGCCGAGGCCCCGAGAGGGAGCGTCGGAACCGAAACATCGGTCCAACTCTCTGTCCCGGAACCCAGGATGGATCTTCGGCTCCGAGACTCCGGTACCGGATCCGACAGAGTCGAGGTGAATGGAGCCGACCGAGAAAAGGACGGTTCTGGCACCGAGGGCTCCACAATCAGCAGCTCAGGTTCTTCCGGCTCCGAAGACTGGACAGGTCTCGGAGGAGGAACAGATGGAGACAGTGGAAGGCCTTCAAGTCTCGGCACCAATTGAGAGGAGACCGAGATGAGTTTGGATAAGGCCGTATTCTCCATTAACTTCTGCACCACGCGGTCTACATCAGTATCAGAAAGAGGTCTGGAAGAACGGGTCGAAGGAATCGAAGACAGAGCCGACCTAAACAGTGTCGGGGGAGGGAGCTCCGTCAACGGTTCCAAGACTCGAGGCTCGGAAACTGACAACAGTTGAACACTCGGCCCCGAAGTCTGTGGAACCGGTGATCTAACTTTTACTGAAGAGCTCGGAGCCGATGTCCTGGGCTCCGACGTCTTCGATTCCTTCGAGGATTTGGATGCCTGGTCTGAAGCATCTAGAACCTCTTGAAAAGTAGGTTTTAACAAACCCCTATCCATGAGTTTCCTGCGCCTATCTGTCATGACCCTCCCACTGAAAGAATGACAAATAGAGCAGTCTTCTTGCAGATGGAGAGGGCCAAGACAGTAGACGCAGGAACTATGATTGTCAGTAACTGACATCTTTTGCCCACATTGGCAACGCTTGAATCCAGATTTAGCCTTCTCAGACATCTTAAACTTAATATGGTAGAAAGTGAGAAGTCAAGTCCAGCAGTAAAGTCCAATCCGGTGAAAATGTCAAATCCAGTAAAAGAAAAAAAAAATGTCTATCTGGTAGTCAATCCAGTAAGGGGTGGTAGGCCCCGAGGGAAACTCTAATAAGTTTAAAATAAACTTAAACGGAACAGAGAATTCCTCAACCGTACCACACACACACACTTAGTCACTAAACAAACTTTTTAGAATAAAATTATTCTGAAATAACAAGAAAAAAATCTTAATCTTAGCTTTAGGTGCTCGAGCTCGACCCAGTGATGCGAACGCTGCAGCGGCAAACTAGATCTGGGGTAAAGGCAGAGGGGGATTGTGGGTATTAGGTTGTCTCGAGCTTCTTCTCGATGCAGAGCTTGCAAGCGGCCGACACGGAGCCGAGGATCGGCTCCGAACCCAGGTGTAAGAACAAACGGCGAGATCGAACACACTCACATGGAAACTGTATGATGACGTGGTTAGAGAGGAAGAAACATCACAATCAAGAAGAGTCAGTGCTGGAAGCATAGATTACCATGCAACCAGAAAACATTTACCAGGAACCGGTTGACAAATGAGAAAAACAAGGAAAAACCTTGCATCACATTTCCATGAGGAAAAATGCTCTAACCATTATGACAATCCAAATGGAAAACAAGTCCAATATATACTTTATATAATAAAAGGGGTAATTAGGGAAGAAGGAATCTTTTTTATTTAAAAAAAGAAAAAAAAATGCAACAGGCAAGGGACTATCAAGACTTTGGAAACAAATCTTTTTTTTTTTTAAAAGAGAAACAAAAATATCTTGGCTCGAGAGTGACTAGCAACATGGTGTGAGTGCGTGTGTGTGTGAGAGAGTGTGCGTGTGTGTGTGAGAGAGAGTGTGCGTGAGAGAGTGCGTGAGAGAGAGAGTGCGTGAGAGAGAGTGCGTGAGAGAGAGAGTGCGTGAGAGAGTGCGTGAGAGAGAGTGCGTGAGAGAGAGTGCGTGAGAGAGAGTGCGTGAGAGAGAGTGCGTGAGAGAGTGCGTGAGAGTGTGCGTGAGAGTGTGCGTGAGAGTGTGCGTGAGAGTGTGCGTGAGAGTGTGCGTGAGAGTGTGCGTGAGAGTGTGCGTGAGAGTGTGCGTGAGAGTGTCTCGGCAGGAATAAAAAGGAAATTAACCTACAGAAGAAAAAGAACTGCAGAAGAGTATGAAAATAAAAATTTGTACTTGCCTAAACTAAATCACTTGAGCTAACTGTGGTGTCTTAACCACTGAAGTGACAAACGAGATCAGAGGTATCCCAAGAGCAGTTGGGGATTATGGGTAAGAGGAGGAGCTCAAGCTGCAGAGCCTAAAGTCTATATTATCTGACTGGATCCATCCTCGGCCATTAGAGACCTATCAGTTAACTCATTCACTCCAATGGAGCTCAGGAAGTTTGCACTGTAACTTCCAATGGGCGGAACCTAAGTTTTTGACAGAATCAAATTATGTCCTCACTTTCAAATATTCTTTTATCTGGAGCCATAGGGGTTATGAAAGTAGTATAAATAGCAAACTCTTCAGCACAAACTACTGAATTTTATACATCACAGTAAAAACAGTAACTATTATGTTTGCAATATTTTGTAAACAACTTACAATACCTCAGCAACCTCTCATGTTACACACATACTGTCAACATTTTATTCATCTAGCTGACAGCTTTCATATGACGCTAAGGAGTTCTGTCTGTGTTACTTGGTTATTGAAATGTTTAGAAAAATGTGACAAAAGATATATATATATATATATGTATATATATATATATATATATATATATATATATATATATATATATATATATATATATAAATACCATAAAGTAATAGTTAATATCTCTTTACATGCACTAGACAGAGGTCAAATATTAATGCAGTTGAGTTTGGCATGGTGTAATCTCTAAGATGAAATCTTTTAAAAAGCTTATACATAGCATGGTTTTGGAATTATTGATGCAAATATGAACAAGCAATATGCGATGCCTAGAGGTGTCAGTAGGAGGTAACTGCATATGCATCTGGAGGCATCAGTCAGATGTAATGAGTTAAGAACACATGAAGACATCAGATTGGACAGATTCCAGTTCTTTTTTGTATTATCTTTTTAGTCTATTTCCACATATTCTTAGCTGTCATAACAGAATCCTTTTTAATCCATTACACTTAAATACCTTAATCTTATTATGTCTTCATGAATTTAAGTATTGCTGAAACAATTCATGTGAGGGTACACAGTTTTATCTTTGTTTAGGTTACAGAAAACAGCAAAAACTGTTAAAAATATTCCACAACAGTGTAATGTCATTTTCTGGATAACTAGAAAATAATATGACAGTACAAAATAATCTACAAACAAAGCTTAACTTTTCTTGATGAACATACATACCAGTTTCGTCCCTGAACTGGAGTGCCCCTTAGTTTCTTTGTCAGTAGTTCTAAATAAAAAGCAAATAAATGCCGAAGGGGACACCCTTACCCGATTCCTCTATTCAAACAAACTGACTACCCTCCCACCACAGTTCTTGCCTCCAACCCCAAGTATATTCTTAATTTACCCTATTATTCTGTCATACAATGCAAATGCTTTCATTGTCCTACTTAAAAATTAAAGCAGACTATCAATTGCCTCTGCATCAGGACCCAACAATTGCAGCATTTTCATACGTTCTGCTTCCCTCTGGATAATCATCGCTTTATTAATGTCAAATATTGGATTCCCCTCAAAAAAAAAAAAAAAATTATACAACGACCCCCCCCCCCCCATTAATATTCCAAAACGTGCACACCGATTGGTCAGCGTGCATGTTGTAAATCAGAGTTATAGTAATGGAAAAAGGTCCGGTTGCCCGGACTTTTTCCATTGGTATAACTTTTTTTTTTTTTTTTTTACAGCAACGGAGAACGCAAGATCTCCGTTGCTTTTTACAACCTGTCTCGCTATGTTAAACGAGTTTAACATAGCGAGACAGCTTAAAAAAACTAACTGAGGTCTTCCTATCTCCGTTGCTTTTTTAAAAGGTGGCTCGCTATGTTAAATGGGTTTAACATAGCGAGACAGTTTGTAAAAAGCAATGGAGATCTTGCTTTCTCCGTTGCTTTTGTCCACAGCTCTGATGTACTGCGTAAGCATACACATGCGCAGTACATCAGAACTGCCGCAGAATACCAGACAGCTGCGGAAGGGCAGCAAGGAGGCATTATACAATGCCATTATTTAAGAAGAAGTTATGTACCTACCATAACGTTCCATGTTAGTTGTCTTCTTCTCACCTTCTTTCTTGCTGGATGGGTTCAGAGCCGATCCTCGGCTCCAACTCAGCCTACTACTAAAGCTCGAGAGCTATTTACTGGCTCGAGGCCTCCCCATATCCCACAATGTTAGGCGTCAGATACCCAGATCTCATTTGGCAGAGCTAACACCATGGAAAAAAAATTTTTAAGGACACCTGTCCCAAGTACAAGGTTTACCTACAGTACTAAAAACAGAGGAGGACGTAACCTAGATAAAACTCAGCCAGAGGAAGAAGGCCTCAAAAGGGATTCTTCGCAGACTGTCCAGGCAAGGGGGATAGAGGGTGGGACGCAAGAAAGAAGACAAGAAGAAGACAACACGGAACGTTATGGTAGGTACATAACTTCTTAATGTTAAGTTGTCTATCTCACCTTCATTCTTGCTGGATGGGACAGCGTCCCTAGCACCTTAGCCCTGGGTGGCTCATCAGAACAGACTCTTGAGCACAGTGGAACCAAAATCAGCTAGACTCCTGGAGGCCATATCCAACTTATAATGTGAAATGAAAGTATGAGTAGCCCATGTGGCTGCAGCACAAACAGATTCCATTGGTAGTCTTGCTTGAAAAGCTACCGACGTAGCTAACGCTCTGGTGGAATGAGCTTTTGGTTTTGTAGGGAGTTCTTTATGTCTCAATAAGTGATAATAGAGGCCAACCACCTGGATAAGGTTACTTTAGAAACTGGCAGGCCCTGCTTGCCCTCAGCATAGGATAGGAAGAGTTGGTCCGATTTTTTTTTGTTTAGTCCTATCCAAATAAAAACGTAATTGCCTGTGAACGTCCAATTGGTGTAACTTTTGTTCAGCTCTGTTCGAATAGTTAGGGAAAAAGACAGGTAGATCAATAGCCTGATTCAGGTTTGTCTCAGAAGGAATTTTGGGCAGAAAAGAGGGATTAGTCCTGAGTGAAACTCTATCCTTGTGAAACACAAGATAAGGAGGACGAATAGAGAGGGCTTGAAGTTCCGACATTCTCCTAGCTGAGGTGATGGCTACTAAGAAGAGAGTCTTCCAGGAGAGTAATTTTAAGGAACAGGAGGTCGCAGGCTCAAACGGAGGGAGAATCAAGGAAGTTAATATCGGGTTTAAATCCAACGGAGGATCTCTAACCGGGGGCCTAAATAAAATAGTCCCTTTAAGAAAAGCCTTACAAAGTTTGTGGGACATGATGCTGGTTTCTGACAGTCCAGCGTGGAAATTAGCCATAGCAGCCAATTGGACCCTCATGGTGGCAGACAAGGATCCTGCTCGAAAAAGTTCTGCTAAAAAATCTAGAACGTGATGGAATGGAGCTGTAAAGGGGTCTATATTTCTAGCCTCCGCCCAGAAAGAGAAACGTTTCCACTTACTAGTATAAGTTTTCCTGGTAGCAGATTTGTGCAAAGAAAGGATGATTTCACGCACTGGCTGAGAATTATGTGGAAGCCTGGCTAAGGTTGGAAGTGGAGCAACCAAGCTGTGAGGATGAGAGACTGAAGGGATTTGGTGCAGCCCGCCCAACTGATGGACCAAGAGGTCTGGCACTAGGTCCAGATTCCAAGGCAGTTCCAGCAGGTGACTATGCAGGAATGGGAACCAAATTTGTCGAGGCCAGTAAGGGGCAATGAGGATCATCCTGGATCCCAATGCGGTTGCTTTCTGAATTAGTTTGGGAATTAAGGGAAAGGGTGGGAATGCATACAGAAGACCCCAGGGCCAATCGTGAACTAGAGCGTCTCTGGGGGAGTGGCCGGAGAGGGGGAAGAGAGTGAAGAAATCGTCGTACTTGCTGTTGAGAGGGGTTGCAAAAAGGTCGCAGCAAGGTTGACCCCATCTGCGGAAAATTTTGTCCGCTACTAACTGATTGAGAGACCACTCGTGAAGCATGAGAATAGCTCTGCTTAGCCTGTCCGCTATGACGTTGGACTTCCCGGGGATGTGCATTGCTATCAGAAACCGTTGAGAGGAGATCGCCCACTGCCAGAGTGAGTGCTTCTCGACATAAGGGATAGGACCTGGTTCCGCCCTGCTTGTTGATGTACCACACTACAGACATGTTGTCTGTGTGAACTGCAACAGTCCAGGTGGGTAGAGAGTCCTGAAGAGCTTGCAACGCTAAAAGTACCACTCCCATATCCAAGACGTTTATGTGCAGGTGGTACTCTAGAGGTTGCCAAGTGCCCTGGACAGTCTTGCCCTGAAAATGCCCCCCCCCCCCGATCAGAGAGGCATCCGTTGTCACCGTGGCAACAGGAGGAGGAGGAAGAACAAACGGTCTGCCCTGAAGTACTTGAGAGGAGACCATCCACCAAGAAAGATGGTCTTTGCATGATTGGGTGATTATTATGTTGTGAGACATCGGAAGCTGTTGAAATAAACATTGGGTAAAAAGCATCCATTGAAGAATCCGCATGCGAAAACGAGCCAGGGGAAGTAATGGGATTGCTGCTGCCATGAGACCCAAAGTTTTCAGTACAAATCTGGCCTGAATTCTCTTGCACTATAGTAAGGTCTGGACATGTCGGCGAATGTCTGATACTCTTTCTAAGGGAAGTTTTGCCGACAGCTCTTTTATATTTAATCTTGTGCCTATAAAGGTTATAGATTGACAAGGCGACAATGCAGACTTTTCTAAGTTTATAGAGATACCTAGCTCGGAGCAAGTTTGGATGGTATAATCCCTGGCTTGTAGCAGCCGATGTCTGGTAGAAGCAGTCAGGAGCCAGTCATCTAGATATGGAAACACCTGGAATCCTCGCCGTCTCAGGTGAGCCGTAACCACTGCCATGCATTTGGTGAACACGCTGGGGGCTGTGGTGAGACCAAAGGGCAGGGCTCTGAAATGATAGTGACTGGCTCCCAGCCGGAAGCGGAGAAACCTTCTAGAGCATCTGTCCATTTTGATATGGTAGTATACATCCTGAACGTCTATGGAGCACATCCAATTGTCCTGACCCAAAAAGGGTAGAATGGACTGAAGCATGACCATCCAGAACCTCGTTCTTTGAACAGATTTGTTTAACCTGCTGAGATCCAAAATGGGTCTCCAGTCCCGTCTTTTTTGGTACCAGAAAGAACTGGGAGTAAATCCCGGATCCTTGCTGGTCTGCTGGGACTGGCTGGATGGCCCGTTTTCCCAGCAGTTTTGAAATTTCTAGTACTGCTTGTTCCCTTAGACCGGGTGGAACATCTGGAAGGGACCAGTTTGCTTGTACAGGGGTGTGGACAAAGGGGATCTTGTAACCCTCGGATATGATAGACCGTACCCCATTTGTCTTGTGTGAGGAGTTGCCAGGCTTCTGGGTACAGTGACAACCTTCCCTCGACTGCCTCCGAAGGTGGAGTCGGGCAGCCCCTCAGGGGTGCTGAAAGGGTTTGTCAGAGAAAGATTCTCTGCTACCCTGATTTTGCGGAACCCCTCTACCCCTCGGGCGTAGTCTATTATTGTTCCCTCCTCTGCCCCTGAAGGGGAACTCGCCACGTGTGTCAGGCACAACTCCCTGGGGTTTCCGAAACCACATTTTTCCACTCTTCTGACCTTTAGGGTATGGTCTAAAGGGAGTAGAAAAATGGACTCCCACAGCTGAGAGTCTTGCCTTCCTGCTCACACCTGGTAAGGGCATCCTTCACCTGTGGTCCAAACTGAGCCGAACCATCGAAGGGGGCATTGGTGAAGGACACCTTAAAGAAGTCAGCAAAGTTACATAACTGCATCCAGGCATGTCTTCTCAAAGCCATGCCTGTACCTTGGGGCCTTACTCGCCCCATTGGCTGCATAAGAAATGAGCCGCATGGAGGAGTTGACTATAGAGTTAAGGGTTGCCAGCTGGGAGTTAATCTTATCCTGAGACCCCGCAGCTGATGGATCCTGAAGGGCATCACCCAGTTCCTTGAGAAGATCCCTTTGAAGGTGGGTGAAATGGCACAGATTATTCAGCGACCGCATTGAAAAAGTCGCTGAAGAAAACATCCGCTTCCCGTACCTGTACATTGTCCTAGATTCTTTATTAGGTGGATGGACAGGCACCGAAGGGTCAGCCAACTCCTCCTTAGTGGCTGCTGCCACCACCATGGCATCAACAGGGACACCTTTCGTCAGAAATTGTTTGTCGGATGGGGTTGTAATAAACTTAGGGGGCCTGCGGGGTGTTGGTTCCACTGTGTCCGGGGCTGTCCACGCCTTTCGAGCCACTTCCATGAGCGGGTCGAAAGGTGGAGACACCCAGGAGGTGGAAGGGCGAGAACCAAACGCGTCCAGGTACACAGACTCGTCCTCCGAAGGGTTAAGGGCAGTCCAGTTCCCCCTCTGCCTAAGGATCTCTAGGATGTATGAAAAGGAGACATCCTCAGGGGGGGACCGTGGGGACCCTTGCGGATCCTCCAAGTCGGTATCAGACATGACTGACTCGGGGGAGTCAACACGTTTCCTCTTACATTTTCTCTTCCGAGGGGGCTCCTCTGAATGATCAGAGGAGGCCTCGGAAGAGGAAAATACGCCCAATGGGGCGACCTGGAGCGTCTGGTCTCCACGCTTGGGGTCAGGAGGGTGGACAGAGACAGATGCAGGCACCATGGGGGGAGGAACCGAAGGGGCCGATCGTGGAGCCGACAGGAGTCAGCACACTCCTCATGACCTCGAAGGCGCCTCTATCAGGCAGAGAAAAGGGTCCCCGCTCCAAAGAGCCGTAAACCCCTCCCGGCACAGAGAGGGACGGCTCAGAGGTCGATGTCGGGGCCGAGCTCACCTACACCAAGGCCCCCGAGAGGGAGAACGGGGTCGGATAAGTGTCAGATGCCACTCGCCCCCTCGGAGCAGACAAGGGAGTTTCGGCGCCCGGATCCCTCCAAGGACAGAACCAATGAAGAGATCGGAGCCGACAAGGGAGCCGAAAGGTGTGGTATCGGCTCAGACATTCCTACATTTCGAGCCCCGACGAGCTCCGGCTCCGAACACAGTGGTAGAGTCGGAGGAGGATATGCTGAAGACACAGGGATAGCCACAGTCTGTTGGAGAAGGGCTGGTCAACATTTTGGCCTGCGATTTTAGGAGCCTACTGACCACCCTCTCCAAGTCATGATCAGATAGCCTGGAGGACCAAGAGGAGTGGGACCTATGGCTTCGCTCCAATTGAAGCAATGGAGACCTCGGAGCCGAACGAACAGATTCTAAAGAGGGGGACCTTGAACGTTTTCGGCTCAGAGAAGGTTCCGACACTAAGGTCGGAGCCGATTGAGGTCTTGAGATGTTGGTTCCAGCCAGAACAGACGAGGAGGCAGGAGCTCCGCTCGGCGACGGCTCCGAACAGGGAGCAAACGGTTTGGCGGGCTTTAAGGATTTTCCTGATGGAGGCTTAGCCGGGGAACCTTCTGGCTTAAGTAAGCCTCTCAAAATGAGCTTGTTCCTACGCTCCTGCAGGACTCTCGGGCTGAAGGCGTGGCAGACCGAGCAGGAGTCCTGCAAGTGTAGGGGACCCAAGCAATAAACACAAGAAGTGTGACCGTCTGTCAGACATCTTCTGACAGCACGGGACACACTTCTTTAAACCTGAAACTTTGGTATCTTTAGACATATTGGTAATGGGATACCAAAGGGAAAAAAATAACTAGTGCTTAATCAAGGCACACACACACACACACACACATGCACTAGATAAAACTAACACTAATAATAACTATAGAACTATAATCACACAACTACCTTACTACTAATAAAAATATACAAGAAAAAAATACAAGACTAACAAATTGTGGCTAAACAAGGCCTAACACTACCCTAACAATGGGGGGGGGGGGGGGGGAGTACAGTTGTGTACACTTACCATAAATGTAGATGTTTGAGTGTCTTCACTGTTGCAGTCATGACTGTAGGGTTCTCCCCTGCCGGCAGTCAGTCCTCGGTCAGCCAGAATACCAAAGTTTGGGTCCGGCGTCGGCTGTTCAACCATGCTCCCTGACATCAGAGCGCCAGGAGTACAAAGCTGACAGCCGACGCCATGTTCTCCAGTTTTTCTTGCCCCAGACTGTCAGGAGTTCCAAAATGAGTAAGGTCCCATAACCTTTGCAAATACACCTCAAAAGAATGGTGAGAAAGGAAACCAAACAAAGGTAAAAATAAGAGGGGACAGGGGGAGGGGAAATCCAGACTGCAACAGGGAAGACACTTGAACATCTACATTTATGGTAAGTGTACACAACTGTACTATGTTCATCGTGTTTCACTGTTGCAGTCATGACTGTAGGGTAGAATCCCAACGCAGAGTGAAAGGGAGGTGGTCATAAAGTAGAAGGGGCGGCTAAAAGGCCCTGCAAGACTGCAGAAGCAAAGCTTGCCCTAGACTTAGAGAGGTAGATTGCAGTGCTTTGAAAAAGTATGCACTGAACTCCAAGTTGCAGCTTCCAAAATGTCTTTGGTAGGCACTCCCCTGAGGAAGGCAGCTGAAGTGGCAGCAGCTCTGGTGGAATGAGTCCGTATACTCCCTGGGATTTGCTTTCCATGGTGTGAATAAAAAATCTAATTCCATGAGCAATCCATTTAGAAATGGTCTGTTTAGAAATGGCTTTACCTTGAGAACTTGAAGCATAAGAAACAAACAATTGCTCTGATTTTCTGATGTCCTTGGTTCTGTCCAGGTAAAAACGTAGCTGTCTGTACATCCAAGGAATGTAAGATCCTTTCCCCTTTATTTTGAGGAGTGGGGAAAAAGGTTGGCAAGTAAATAGTTTGATTTAAAGCCACTTTGGAAACCACCTTAGGCATGAATGTAGGATTAGTCCTTAAAGAAACCCTGTCTTGATGAAAAATAATATAAGGTTCCACAGCCATAGGACTTTGCAAGTCTGAAACTCTCATGGCAGAGGTCAGAGCTAACAGGATGGCTGTTTTCCAAGATAAAAACTTGATGTCAGAAGAGGCAGGAGGCTCAAAAGGAGGCAAGGTGAGTTTTTCCAAAACATAGTGGAGATCCCAAGCAGGAATGGGAGGAGATCTAGGAGGTCTTAAGTTCTTAGCTCCTCTGAGAAACTGTCTCATGAGCTGGTGGGAAAAGATTGGAGGGTCTGTATTATAATGAGCGGAAATAGCAGAGGCATGTATCTTAATGGAAGAGAAAGAGAGACTCTTGTGTAAGAGATCTGTCAGATAAAGTAAAATCAAAGGAATGTTAGGAAGAAGAGTATCAGAATCCTGAGCCTGCATCCAGGAACAAAATCTTTTCCATTTTCCTGCATAAGATTTTCTAGTGCTAGGACGTCTGGCTTCTAAAATGACATCCATAACCTGCTTGGGTAGGAGAGAATGAATCAAAGACCTTGGATTAACCAGGCCGCCAGGCTGAGAGTTCTGACATGGGAGTGTAGAACCTGACCCTGATGTTGGGACAGAAGGTTCGGAGTCTGAGGTAAAACCCAAGGGGGCTCCAGACATAGGTTTTTTAGAGTTGGGTACCAAAACTGTCGAGGCCAATTTGGGACCAGCAAGATTATCATCTTGGGCTTGTCCTGTTTCATCTTTAATAATACCCGTGGAAGAAGAGGAAGAGGCGGAAAGGCATATCCCGAGAGGTTTCTCCAACTGAATAATAGGGCATCCACTTTCCAAGCTTCTTTGTGGAAAGTCCTGGTGCAAAAATTCTGTAGTTGAGTGAGATGGGATGCAAAGATGTCTATGTGAGGACATCCCCAGACTGCTGTTATCATCCTGAATATTTCGGTGTCCAGCATCCACTCGTGTGGATCCGAAAGATTTCTGCTCAGACTGTCTGCCAGGAAGTTTTGCTTTCCTGGTAGAAACTGAGCTTGAAGGTCCAGATTGCAAGCTAGAGCTGTGTTCCATAGATTCATGGCTAGTCTGCAAAGGGGGTAGGAATGAGATCCCCCTTGCTTGTTTATGTACCACATAACTCTGGTGTTGTCTATTCGTATCAGTAGTTGTCCTGGTTGTAGAAGATTCCTGAAGGCCCACAGAGCTTTCTGAACAGCTAACATTTCCTTTAAATTGATATGTAGGTGCTCTTGATCCTTTGTCCAAAGGCCCTGCATACAGTTGCCCTGAAAATGGGCTCTCCATGCATAATCTGAGGCATCCGTGGTTAGTATCTGAGAGGCAGGAGGCACACAGAAGGGTTTTCCTTTGTTTAGAGTACATGCCTTGGACCACCAAAGGAATTCCTTTTGAAGACAAGGCAGGACGGAGATCAGTATGTCTAAACTGTGGCAATGCTGAGATCATACACTTTTTAGGTACGACTGTATTTTCCTCATATGTAGTCTTGCATATGGTATGAGAAAGGATGCAGGAGGCCATGTAACCCAAAGCCTGCAGGAATTTCCTTGCAGATAGCAGAGTTAAAGTTGCCAAGGTTTTGAAAGTTGAAGCCAGCTGTAATTGTTTTTCGTATGTCAGAAATGCCATCTGGGTTGTTGTGTTTAGAAGAGCACCCAGAAATGTTATCTGTTGCGAGGGTGTCAAATTTGACTTTATGTTGACAGTGAATCCCAGGAACTTGAGAAGTTTCTGAACAAATTCTAGATGCTGGAGTAAGACATCCTTGCTGTCTGCCTGAATAAGACAATCGTCCAGATAAGGGTAAATTTGAATTCCCTTCAGTCTGCAATAAGCTACTACTGGAGCCAGGCACTTGAAGACCCTAGGCGCAGTAGACAATCCAAAGGGCAGCGCAGAGAATTGATAATGCCTCGATCTGGCCTGAACCTGAGGTATTTTCTGCACTCCTGCCTGATGGGAATGTGTAAATATGCCTCTTAAATCCAAAGTCACCATCCATGCATTTTTGGTCAGCATTGGAAGTAGCTGTTGTAGAGTAAGCATCTTGAATTATGGTATTTCTAGAAAAGTGTTCAAGACTGACAGATCCAGAATGGGTCTCCATGAATTTTGCTTCCTGGGGACTAGAAAGAGACTTGAGTAAAAACCTTGTCCCATCTCTGAAAGCGAAACTAGTTCTATGGCTTTCATAGCCAAAAGAGCTTCCACCTGGTTTAAGGCCTCTGTCCATTGATGTTTTGGAAGATCTGGCCATCCGCTTGGCCTTGGTAGGGTATGAAAATGGAATTTGTAACCTCTTAAAACCACATCCAGAACCCACTTGTCTTGGGTTATACGAGTCCAATTTTGGTGAAAAAGTGAAAGTTTTCCTCCGAGAGGGGCTTCCAGGCAAGAAGTTCCTGCAGCCCAACAGAGGGAGTCATTGAGTCTGTTTCTTATGGGTTTGCGACCTGTCCTCTTCCCCCTCAAGGGGTGGAAGCAGTCCACTGTCTTGGTCTATAAGAGGCTTGTGTTTGAGGCCTTCCTCGGGAGCGTCTGTATCTACCCCTCTGAGGCCTGTCTGTATTGGGAAAGGACCAATTTTTAGTAGGCCAATTCCTGCTAAATCTGGGTGGCTGTACTTGTAAGAAATCTTTAACTGTTTGCATGGATTTCGCCTTGTCCTCCATCTTTTTAATCACCTCTTCAGCTTTAGATCCAAAAAAAACATTATGCTGAACAGGAGCATCCAATAATTTAGCTTTTACTTGATCTGACAATTTTGTTCCTTTAACCATGCATGCCTTCTAATGACTGTGCCAGAGGCAGCAGCCCTACAAGAAGCCTCCAAGGCATCAAATCCACAGTGTAAACCATGTTTCCCAACTTGTTCAGTAGCATGCATTAAGTCATGTAATTCCTTATCATCTGCACAGGCGGAAATGGAAGTAAGCTTTTGTTTTAAAACAGACAGGAGAAATTGCTGGTATTTCAGCATATGAAACTGACAGTTTAAAGCCCTAATAGATAAAGTAGCAGAAGTGTACACTTTTTTGCCCCATCTTTATAAAGATCTGGAATCCTTCTCAGTGGGAATGGGGTTTTTAGCAGAAGCGGCCTTAACTCCCTTAGGACCCTGAGAAATGGTTTCAGGGTCAGCAGTAGGGTTCTTGTATAAAAACTGGTGGGAATCAGGAACCCTGTAATATCTGTCAGGCTTAACCGGAGCAGGAGGGAAAGAGTCAGGGGTTAAGTTAGCCTCCGAAAAAGCATCATCCACAATATCCAAAATAGGAGGAATAGCCAGGGGTCTATGTTGGGGAAGAAGGAAAAAATCCCTTAGTCTTTTCTTAGATTCCGAATACTCCTGTCCTTCCCAGTGGAAATGTTCCCTCATTTCATGCAAAGTTTCCCCAAAAGAGAAATCCTCAGGGGGAGAAGCTGAAGGAATGGATTCCTCAGCATCAGAATCCTTATAAGGAGGGAAAGAATATTCCTGGTCAGAAGAAGAAACTGAAGAAACAGAAGCCTGATCAGAAGAGTCATAATAAACTTCCTGTCTTGGCCTTTTATCTGGAGGGGGATGAGAACCCCTAATCATAGTAAGTAAATCCTCTGCCATCTTAAGTAACTGTTTCTGTGACATGGGAGCCGATCAGAAGAGGCCTGTGTTGCAGTCTTTGATTTGGAAGGAGTCTTTGCCTTTGTCTTTGGCTTTGCCTTTATCAGAAGCTGAGTAGGCCTGAAAACCCCTTCGGAAGCTGGTACCTGCACAGCGGCTCCGGACCCATCCAAAGGAGCACTGTCCGAAGGTCCTGCAATTGAAATATTCAAGGGCCTAGATGGCTCCTTGTGGGAGTCCGTTCCGGCCATCGGTTCCGAAATGGCCGATGACAGGGGCTGCAAAAGCGCCTCACTGACGGCCGAACCTGAAGCTGGCTCTGTGCGATATCGTCAGATTTGGACCTCGGAGGCCTGTCTTTGTCCTTGCGTCGTTTGTGAACTCTGGTAGCTGGAACTGTATCTGACATTTTGTAATTAAAACCCCTACCAAAGTAATGAAATGCAAAATCGTACCATCATTTAATTGTACGTTGATTAAATTTAGCACAAAACCGACAACTAGCTACGTCGTGGTCAGGGCCTAAGCAAGGAATACAGTAAGAATGAAAATCTTTATGAGGTATTTGCTTCCCACATGAAATACAATTATTAACTTTTTCTGACATCGGACTGGAGCAAGAAAAAAGTTTCCCCAACGGGGTACTTGGCTTTGAGTAGGAGAATAAAATCTTCGGACTGAAGTTTTGTTCAAAAAAGATTGTCAGGAGTCAGCCGACCGACACTTGCGAACTATCACCGCACGGCAAGAAAGACTGGAGAACATGGCGTCGGATGTCAGCTTTGTACTCCTGGCGCTCTGACGTCAGGGAGCATGGTTGAACAGCAGACGCCGGACCCAGACTTTGGAATTCTGGCCGACCGAGGACTGCCTGCCGGCAGGGGAGAACCCTACAGTTATGACTGCAACAGTGAAACACGAACATCTCTCTAACAACAAAAACGAGTTTCTGAGTGGAATAACAAGGGGTACACAATCTATTTAAACTAACAGGGAAGGATTATCTAAAAAAGAGACAATATAAACGTAATACAAGAAAAGATTTATACGACCTGGAGCCAGTAAAATTGCAACCTCGTAGCTGAAGCAGCAAACGAGATCTGGGTATCTGACGCCTAGCATTGCGGGATATGGGGAGGCCTCGAGCCAGTAAACAGCTCTCGAGCTTTAGTAGTTGGCAGAGTCGAAGCCGAGGATCGGCTCCGAACCCATCCAGCAAGAATGAAGGCGAGATAGATAACATAAGTAATTATTTTTTTTCTTAAATAATGTCATTGTATAATAGCAATAACCCACTTCTGAGTGTGGGTAATGCTGGATTTACCCACGGTTGTCTTAGTTTGGCCACTTGGGCTTCGCCCTCGTGACCAAACCACACCAACCGTGGGTAAATTAGCATTACCCACACCCAGACGTGGGTTATTGCTATAATAACCAATAATCTCTCCACTTTAGGCAACATCACTGCCATTCTCTTAGCTAGCATAGACAATCACTTTATAATCATGGCTGACGACTGAAATGGGTTTATATGAAGCTGGATCTGAATGGTCTTTACCCTCCCTCTTTGGGTAATACGACTACCACAAAGATGATGGTGCTTCCCTCCTTCAAAACACTTAACAAAACCTTCCACATCTTTATCACATTTTTTCCTTCATAATTTCCACACTTTCACAAGAAAACAGGCTGTTCCTGGAAACTTCCCTGCTGAATGACTGAAACATCTCATCCAATCAAACTATCGATGCTCTCTTGCACTAACCTTGACATAAGCAAGTCTCCCATAAATATTTCCATTTACGCCTTTTTTTGGCTTCCACATTTCTCTGCTTTAATTCAACTTGCATAAACATCAGCCCTTTACCAAAGCAACAAGTACAGTGAATGCTGTACACTAACCCTCACCTCTACAACATTCTCAGCGAAAATCCTCTAACTCATCTCCATGCACACAAAAAAGTCAAGGTTTAGGCCGCTACCAACACTGCAGTCCTAATATTATAAAAACAAAGAGTTTGTGATTGGTGACTCAACTGTTAGACAATCACTCTCCATTCTTAAGGCTGTATAATTACAAGGTTATTGCTAGCGACCTTTCAGGCACCAGGGGACCCCTTCCCCAGGGTTAAATACAACTACAGTGATGGTCCCTGCAAGAGTGAATGACCTGGGAGACAAAACATTGAAAGACATGCAGAAAGACAAGAACTTCTGATGTGACAAATGTGGAGTCCTTCCTTCGATGATGCCTAGGTACAAAGAAAAGTGAACTGGCTTCAATCACAGGACAGACAGTGCCACTTAAGGGGGATTCACTAAGCATCAGCATTACAAGAAATGGCCTGCATTTCTTTATGAAAGGCTTCCAAATACTGGCTTAATGCTTTTGCTGTCCCCATAGTGCTTTCTACAAGCAGAGTCTAATTAACGGACAGTCCAATGCACAAAAGTAATCAAACCCAAATTCAGATCAAAATAAGTTCATTCTTCTCAACGCCAGAATTTAACAAAATTACCTGATCTTGATTTGCTCCTTCTGGAGCATACCAAGGTTTGTGAAATAGTGAGACTTGGTTTAAAAGTAAAGAAAGCACTCCCTCCTAAGTTTTGTGGCTACCATGCATCCTGGTATCTATCACTTCCATACAGATTCCAAGAATTTCAGATCACTGTGAAGATAAACTACCAACTTAGAGCAAGCTACAGGACACCCACAATGTCCCCAGACTGCCCTGCTAGATTCCTAAAAGATTATTAAAATCTAACAAAAATTCCATTTTGGCAGGCTTACTACACTATGCACTCTCCACCCTTCAACACTCTGCCTGACAGTTGCAGGTCTTCTCTCATATAATTCATTCACCTCTGTGCTGGATGCCCTCGTTTCCTCTTGCCTTCTTTCTGCCTGTTCCTGTCTGTCCCAAATCTTCACCAGACTGTCTTCTGCTTTTCTGTTACATATGCCCAAACCAACAATCTGCTCGCTGCCCTTTTCTGCAACTGGAACTACTTTGGTTTCTGCTTCTAGGTCTTCATTTTTCCCCACAGTAAGCATCCTACCACCACCTCCATCTCAAGCACTTCATCTCCAATCCCCTCTAGCTTCCTCAACTGTCCTGCCTTTCCTGCCCAGATTTCTGTACCACTCAGTAGTACTGATCACAGTACTGTTTTGCATACCTTACCTTTCAGCTTCCTTGGCATACTGCGGTGGTGGTGCTGCGGTAGCATTGTCGCCTCGCCCCGTTCGATTCTCAGAGCGTCTTCTGTGTAGCGACATGCGTGAATGGGCGTTCCTTCGTTGAAGGTTGTGCGTTAGGCCCGGCAAGCCAGTACGTAAAAATTGAATGCCAATCATTAGCGGGCCGGAGTTCCGCTGTGGCGACCCCTAACCGGGAAAACCCGAAAGACGCAAACAAACCTTTCAACTTCCTTGGCATTCTTCTATCTTCAATATCCCTGACAATGGGCCAGTTGGCTATAGCCCCCTCTGATTCTAAGACATCCTTATTCAGACTTCTTTTCCTCTACCACCCCTACCCCAGATGCTTGAAGCAGTTAATCTTTTCCAATATTTCTTTTCCATCTCAATTCTCAGCTTCTACTGATTTCTTTCATTTGCTGTCATTACAACCATCTTATCTGTACTCAGTTTTAATCACATGTGCCTTTAGTTTAATATTCCATTCCTCTATCCTTTGTTGAAGTTCTTACAAATAAGTCCGCCTGTATTGATGTAGGGGATGCTTTTTTTAGTTACACTTATACTGGACTCAGGATGGCTTTAAGCCACTATTTTAGTAAGAAGCACCACATGACAAATTTGACTGTTTGCGCATTTATTTTATTTAGTCAGTTTGCAGGTGAAAAGACCACTGGGGCCCTTTTTCAGTCACCATCTTACATGGATGTTAAATTTAGTAATAATACAAAGTCATAAGAAAAATGTTATACACCTAAAGAGCAAGATGCAACAAAGAAAAATTCAGAAAGCAAAAAGCTTTACAAAAGAAAAATAACATAAGCCAACTCCAGGAAAAACAAAATAGAGCTATGTGAAATTTAAATAGTTGATACACTGCAGTAGGCAAGTGAATACATATGGATAGCAGAAGTAGAGGCAGTTTTGGGTAGTCAAGGGCAGCTGCTGTAAGACTTGGTGCAGGTCAGTGAAAGGCTTTTTTAGTCACAGTCACAAGGAAACACTGGGTCATATCTCTCTACTGATGCACTCCACAATGAATCAGAATGGAAGACTGCTGCAGTAATATTTAACTGAAGTAGACCAGCTCCGGAAGTAGAGAGAGAGAAAGCCTCAACTAGGACTTAAGCAACAAGACTTCAATTAGTAGCTACGACAGCTAAAGGGAGTTTGCATGAGAATGAAAACCACAGAGCTGCTGAGCCTACTCATGTCTCCTTTGGGAGCCACAAGCCTTGGCAAAAAAGTACAGTTTTGTACCTACCATAAACGTAGATTTTCGAGTGCTAATACAGCTGCAGTCATAACAGATGGGTTCTCCTGCAGTCAGGCGGGTCCTCGGTCGGCCGAATTCCAAAGTCTAGGTCCGGCGTCTGTTGTCGTCACTTTCTTTCCTGACGTCACTGCGACAGGGGTATACAAGACACAGCCGACGCCATTTTCTTCAGTCTTTCTTGCCCCAGATGTCAGGTGCCCCCATAAGGAAGGCAATATATATATATATATATATATATATATATATATATATATATATATATATATATATATATATATATATATATATATATATATATATATAATATATATATATATATATAATATATAATCATGCATTGCAATATAATCAAAAACCAGTAGCTGCAAGCAAATACATCATAGAAGGATAACCCAATCAAGAAGTAAGATGAGGTGTTAGCCACTAGGTCTGTACCCAGAGGGGAAGGTGGGAGGGAAAACTGGACTGCAGCTGTATTAGCACTCAAACATCTACATTTATGGTAGGTACAAAACTGTATTATGTTCATAGTGCATACAGCTGCAGTCATAACAGATGGGTAGAATCCCAAAGCTACGCACAGGGTGGTAGGCACTAGGTGGAACTGGGAGAAGCCAGAATGCCCTGCAACACAGCAGTGGCAAAGCCTGCTCTAGTTTTGGAGTATAAAGGTAGGTGGTAGTGTTTAGTGAAGGTATGCACAGAACTCCAAGTGGCTGCCTCCAAAATATCTTTGGTAGTGACTCCTCTGAGGAAGGCTGCAGAGGTATCTGTGGCCCTTGTGGAGTGGGATCTGATGCCTGCAGGTAACAGATTTACCATGAAAGGAGTAACAAAACCGTATGCAGTGGCCAATCCATTTCGAAATTGTCTGTTTGGAAATTGGCTTCCCTTGAGCTCCTACAGCATAGGACACAGAGTTGTTCTGATTTCCTGAAAGGCTTTGTTCTGTCCAAATAGTAACGTAGCTGTCTATGGATGTCTAAGGAATGTAGCAGCCTTTCCTCTTTGTTTTGAGGATTGGGGTAAAAGGTAGGTAAGTGTATGGTCTGATTTAAAGCTACCCTGGATACTACCTTAGGCATAAATGATGGGTTGGTTCGTAGGGAAACCCTGTCCTGATGGAAGATGAGAAAGGGCTGCACAGCCACGAGTGCTTGTATTTCCGAAACCCTACGAGCTGAGGTAATGGCCAGAAGAAAAGTTGTTTTCCAGGACAAATATTGCAAATCTGTTGAGGCAGCTGGTTCAAAGGGAGGCAATGTTAATTTTTCTAGAATGTAATTAAGATCCCAGGCTGGTATTGGTTGTTTCCTTGGAGGTCTTATATTCTTAGCCCCTCTGAGGAACTGTCTTAAGAGTGGATGAGAGAATAAGGGTGGGTCAGTGTTGTATTCTGCAGAAATGGCTAAGGCATGGATTTTGATGGAGGAAAATGAAAGTCCACTGTTCAACAGCTCAGCTAGATACTGTAATATGAGGCAAATTCAGTTTTCTAGGATCCTGGCCTTTTTTCTCATTCCAAGCGCCAAACCGTTTCCATTTTGCGGAGTAAGCCTTTCTAGTAGATGGCCTTCTGGCCTCCAAAATGACATCCTGCACTTCCTTGGGTAGTAGGGTCTGTTGTGGTGTTAAGAAATTTTCCATACAGCCAGATTGAGTGTTTTCAGCTGACTGTGAAGAGTTTTGTAGCTGTGCTGAGTCAGTAGAAGAGGCATTAGAGGTAGGGTCCAGGGAGGAGATTGTGTTAGGCTCCTCAGGAGTGGGTACCAGTGTTGTCTTCGCCAGTCTGGAGCAATCAGTATCATCTTCGGTCTGTCTGCTCTTGCTTTCAAGAGCACCTTGGGCAGAAGAGGCAAAGGTGGGAAGGCATAAACTGTCCGTGCTGCCCAACTGAAAGAAAGGGCGTCCACTCTCCAGGCCTTTGGGTGGAATGTCCTTGAGCAGAATTTTGTCAATTGATTCCTGTGGGAGGCAGAGAGATCTAGGTCTGGCCTTCCCCATGCTTGGATTATATTTGTAAACACTTGAGGATGCAACTTCCATTCGTGCGGGTCTGTCATATTTCTGCTTAGATGGTCTGCCAGTGAGTTTTCCAAACCTGGCAGGTACTGTGCTTGAAGCTCGATTTGCCATTCCAGAGCAAAGTTCCAAAGTGACATGGCCAGCCTGCACAGGGGGTATGAATGTGTTCCTCCTTGTTTATGTACCACATTACTGTGGTGTTGTCTGTTCTTATCAATAATTGCCCTGGATGCAGGAGGTCCTTGAAAGCTGTAATTGCATTTATCACTGCTAGCATTTCCTTTTGATTGATGTGAAGGTGCTTTTCCTTTTGGGACCATTTGCCCTGAATGCACCTGTCTGTCATGTGTGCCCCCCAGGCGTAGTCTGAGGCGTCTGTTGTGATGACTTGATTTGCTTGAGGCTTGCAGAATGGTAGACCTGCGTTTGTTTGGCATGCTTGGGCCCACCATAGAAATTCCTTTTGCAAACATGGGATTAGTGGTATTATTGTTTCCAAACTGTGGCTGTGTTGAGACCATAGGTTTTTTAGGTGCCATTGAAGTTTCCTCATATGCAACTTTGCACATGGGATTAGAAGAATGCAAGATGCCATGAAGCCCAGAGTCTGCAGGATTTTCCTTGCAGTTAGCCTGGTACAATTTGCTAGTATTTTGAAGTACTGAGTTAGTTGCCCCTGTTTTTCTGGCGTAAGATAGGCCATCTGGGTGTTTGTGTCCACGTTGGCAACCAGGAAAACTATTTTCTGAGATGGTGTAAGCCTAGATTTCTCTTTGTTGACTGTGTATCCCAGAGAATTCAATAACCGTGTTACATAAGCCAGATGTTCCAGAAGTATGCGTTTGCTGTCCGCTTGGATCAGGCAGTCGTCCAAATAAGGGTAAATTTGTATCCCTTGAAGTCTGCAGTAGGCAATTACTGATGCCAGGCATTTCGTGAATACTCTGGGCGCAGTAGATAAGCCAAAGGGCAATGCAGAGAATTGATAGTGGATTGAACCTGCAAGAAATCGGAGGTATCTTCTGCAGCTTTGTCTGATTGGGACATGCAGGTATGCCTCCTTGAGGTCCAATGTTAACAGCCAAGACTCCTTGCCCAGCATGGGAAGAAGCTGCTGTAAGGTGAGCATCTTGAATTTTGGTACGAGTAGAAATGTGTTTAGGATGGATAGGTCCAAAATGGGTCTCCAATCGGTTCCCTTCTTTGGTACCAGGAATAGTCTGGAATAAAAACCTTGACCTTGTTCGTGACTACCTGTTGAATAGCTTTCATGTCCATGAGCTTTGAAATTTGTATTTGAGCCTCTGCCCTTTGATTGTGTGGCAGGTTCGGCATGCCTCCATTTTTGGAAGTGTGAGAAAATGAAATCTGTAGCCTCCGTTTATAATGTCCAGGATCCATTTGTCTGTTGTGATAATATGCCAATTTATTGAAAATAATGTCAGCTTTCCTCCCAAGGGTGCTGCCAGCTGAGACTTGCTTGGCATGCAAAGGGAAAAGTCATTGGGTTTGTTTCCTGTATTGTTGTGCACTGTCTTCGCCACCTCTTGGTGCTGGAGTTTGCCATTGTCTGCCTCTATATGATCCTTGAGATTGTCCTCTGCCCCTTGTGCGTCTGTATCTACCTCTTTGGGGCTTGTCCGTGGCTGGAAAGGACCAGTTTTTTGAAGACCAATTGCTGCTAAAACGTGGTGGTTGTACCTGTAGAAAAGTTTTGACTGTTTGCATAGATTTATCTTTTTCTTCCATTTTCCGTAGTATCTCCTCAGCATTAGTACCAAATAATACATCCTTTTGTAAAGGAGCATCTAGTAGTTTAGCTTTAACATGATCAGGCAAGGTTTTGTTCCCTAAGCCAGGCATGTCTACGAATGACTGATCCTATAACAACAGCTCTACTTGAGGCCTCTAGAGCATCATAGCCACATTGTAAGGTGTGTTTACCCACTTGTTCTGCACTATGCATCATATCCTGCAACTCCTTCAAATCTGGTTGTTCAGGTTGTGACATTTTATTCCTTAATTGTGATAACAGAAATTGCTGATATTTAAGCATATGGAACTGATAATTTAAGGCCCTCATGGCTAGGGTGGCCAAGGTATATACCTTTTTTCCCCACCTTTCTAAGGATCTAGACTCTCTTTCGGAAGGTAATGGATTCTTAGCATTAGAGGCCTTCATTCCCTTGGGGCCTTGAGAAATGGTTTCAGGGTCAGCATTATGGCTTTTGTAAAGAAATTGGTGTGAGTTAGGAACTCTGTAGTACCTATCAGGCTTGACTGGGGCAGGAGGCAGGGAATCCGGATTAAGGCAAGCCTCCGAGTAAACATCATCAAGTATGTCCAAGACAGGAGGAATCGCCAGAGGTCTGTGCTGAGGTAGCAAAAGAAATTCCCCAAGTCTTTTCTTGGAATCTGAAAAATCTTGGCCTTCCCAATGGAAGTGTTCCCTCAAGGTAAGCAAGGTTTCCCCGAAAGAAAAATCCTCTGGGGGAGATACAGAAGGAATGGACTGCTCTGCATCAGAATCTTCAAAGGGGAGTACGAGTGTTCCTCCGGAGCCCTGGTCAGAAGAGGGAGAATCTTCCTCCACTCTGGTTCTCTTGTCCGGAGGGGGTTGGGAACCCCTGATAAGAGTAATTAAATCCTCAGCCATTTTGAGCATCTGCTTTTTAGGCATGGGACCTGGAGATGGGCCCTGTGCAACAGGCCTCTTGGGATGCATGGCTGGTTTGGACTTAGTAAAGGCCTTTATGGAAAAGGAAGATGAGGGTCTGAAGACACCATGGGTGGAAGTGGACCTGTCCACATTAAGAGGCTCAACACTCACAGTGGCTTCGATAGCTGTAGTCAGGGTATGGGCCGAGGCACCTGCGGTCTCGGTTACAGAAGACACCGCCAGAGAAGTGTTGTCGGTAGTCAGGGGCTGTGTAGGTGGCTCGCTGAGAACTGGACCACGTGTAGTCTGTTTTGGTGTGGTGTCGGTGGAGACCGCGGACCTTGCATGTCGGTCTTTGCCCTTGCGGTTTTTGGACAAAACGGTAGTTGGAGTCTCAGACGACATTTTATAATCAAAAGCTTTACCAAAAAGGTGCTGGGCGAACTCCGCCCAACGCTTAATAGTGCGTTTATTGAAAGTAGCACAAAAGCGACAGCCCAAGACGTCGTGGTCTGGGCCTAAACAAGGTATACAGAGGGAATGGAAATCCTTATGTGGCATTTGCTTCCCACAAGAAATACAATTGTTAACTTTGTCTGACATGGGTCTGAGGCAAGAAAAGTTTCCCCAACGGGGTACTTAGCTTTAAAGACGACTTTGGTTTCCAAATTTTCGTAATTTCAGGAGCTGGCCGACCGGCACTTGCGAACTGCTTCTGCTTCGGGCACCGTACGGCAAAAAAGACTGAAGAAAATGGCGTCGGCTGTGTCTTATATACCCCTGTCGCACTGACGTCAGGAAAGAAAGCGACGACAACCGACGCCGGACCTAAACTTTGGAATTCGGCCGACCGAGGACCCGCCTGACGGCAGGAGAACCCATCTGTTATGACTGCAGCTGTATGCACGATAAACATCTTCATGTTACAATGATCAATGTAGACTGAGGTCAAGAGATAGTGTGTGTATAAAAGGCAACAGGAATTTGGCTGTGCTGCAAGCAAATACATGGACAATACACTGAGCTCACTGCATGCTTTTCCCTCAGATGCTTTCGACCTCGCACAGGGAAAGTATGCTATTCAGTTCAAATCTGGCAATTTACAACATGGATAACAGCTTATGCTCTTGGTTCATAACTGGGCTGCATAGCTTTCCCCAATGGAACAAACCAGGGGACACCAAAAAGGAAAACCAGTAGAGAGAAATATTTAGAGAAGGTGGTGAAGCCAAAAAACATATGTATTTAAGTGATGCAGACCACTGACTCTTCAAGAGATTCTTCCTACTCTACACAACAAAAGCCAATACCTGCACAACTGGTACTGGACTGTTTTAAATGGATTGTATCCTTTGCAAAATACAAAACATTTCATGTAGCTAACATTTAACATTGGAGGGGGGGGGGGCAGCACTTCCCTTAATTTCACTATGTTTTATTTTTTTTGGGGGGGGGGCACACCCCTAAAAGAATAACTGGCAGAAAACATTTAAAGCTGACAACCATATGAGATTCTGCATAAAGTACAGTTGTGTACCTACCATAAATGTAGATGTTCGAGTGTATTCACTGTTGCAGCCATTACAATTGGGTTATCCTGCTGGCAGGCTACCCGCAGTCGGCCTGAAATCCAAAGTCCTGGTCCGGCGTTGGTTGCTGTCGCCTCCTCCCTGACGTCAGTGCAGCAGGGGTATAAAAGATGCAGCTGACGCCATTTTCTTCAGTTTTTCTTGCCCCAGATGTCAGTTGCCCCCAAAAGGGTAGACTAATTTATGCCAATAAAAATACATGCAGTAAAGTAAAGCTCTACCTTCATCTACAAGCAAATACACCACATAGGTTGTGTAGAATAGAGAAGTACAGATAACACCAAGCAAAGGAAAGGGGGATGGTGGGTGGGTAACCTGGACTGCAACAGTGAATACACTCGACATCTACATTTATGGTAGGTACACAACTGTACTACGTTCATGTTTCACTGTTGCAGTCATTACAATTTGGTTAAATCCCACAGCTAAGGTTGGGCGGCTGGGGTCTAAATAGGATTAGGAGAGGCTATGAGGCCCTGCAAAACTGCAGTGGCAAAGCCTGCTCTGGATTTAGAGTAGAGAGGTAAATGGTAGTGCTTTGTAAAAGTGTGCACTGAACTCCAAGTTGCAGCCTCTATGATGTCTTTGGTTGGTACTCCTATGACGAAGGCTGCAGAAGTGGCTGCTGCTGCTCTGGCTGAATGTGGCCTAATGCCCTTAGGCACTGATTTGTCATGCTGTGAACAGCAGAAACGAATGCAGTGGCCTATCCATTTTGAAACAGTCTGCTTTGAGATAGCCTTTCCTTGTGATCCTGCAGCATATGCCACTAGAAGTTGCTCAGTCTTTCTGAAAGCTTTGGTTCTGTCCACGTAGAATCGTAGCTGCCTGTGAATGCCCAGAGAATACAGACGTCTCACCCTTATTCTGTGGGTTTGGATAAAAGGTAGGCAAATTAAGTGTTAGATTCAGGGCCACACTGGACACTACCTTAGGCATAAATGTGGGGTTTGTCCTCAGAGAAACCCTGTCCTGATGGAAAATGATAAAAGGTTCCACAGTCATGAGTGCCTGCAACTCTGAGACCTGTCTTGCAAAGGTTATTGCTAGGAGCAGAGCTGTTTTCCAGGATGAGAATTTTAGATCAGCTGTAGAGGCTGGCTTGAAAGGAGGCAGTGTGAGTTTTTCCAATACATAATTTAGGTCCCATGCAGGTATTGGTGCTCTCATTGGAAGTCTTATGTTTTTGGCCCCTCTGAGGTACTGCCTTAGTAATGGATGAGAAAAAATAGGCGGTTCTGTATTGTACTGAGCTGAAATGGCAGAGGCAAGAATTTTAATTGATGAAAAGGATAGGCCTTTGTCCAGCATCTCAGTTAAACATCGCAAAATCTGAGGAATATTTGGTAGACTCATGTCAATTCCTTCTGCCTGGTTCCAAGCACAGAATCTCTTCCATTTTTCTGTATAAGATTTTCTGGTGCTAGGCCTCCTGGCCTCCAAAATAACATCCATCACTGCTTTAGAGAGAGGCGTGTTTTGAATGGTTACATTATCAGCCATGCTGCCAGATTTAAGGTCCTGAGTTGGCTGTGCAGCATCTGACTGTTTTGCTGGGTCAATAAGTGAGGAATTTGAGGAAATGTCCAGGCTGGGCAGTGAGACAAGTTCTTTAGGATTGGGTACCAGTGCTGGTGTGGCCAGTCTGGAGCAATCAGTATTATTTTTGGCTTCTCTTGTCTGACCTTTAAGAGTACTTTGGGAAGGAGAGGCAGTGGGGGAAAGGCAGATACTGTTGAGTTTTTCCAGCTGAAAGACAGAGCATCCACTTTCCATGCTTGCTTGTGGTAAGTCCTTGTGCAGAATCTCTGTAGTTGGCAGTTGTGAGGGGAGGCAAACAGGTCTATGTCCGGGCATTCCCATTTCCTTGTTATCATGCTGAAGACTGTTTCCATTTCTTCCTGTCCTCTGCATCTTGCTCTGTCACACCAACCACCTGCATGTCCTCACTCACCACATCCATAAACCTCATCTTAAGCCTCCCTCTTTTCCTGTTACCTGGCAGCTTCATCCTTAGCATCTTTTTCCTAATATACTCTGTATCCCTCCTCAGCACATGTCCAAACCAACGTAATCTTGCCTCTCTGGCTTTATCTCCAAACCTTCTAACCTGGGCTGACCCTCTAATATACTTATTCCTAATCCTGTCCATTCTCGTCACACCCAGTGCAAATCTTTAACATCTTCATCTCTGCCACGTCAAGCTCGGACTCCTGCCTTTTTGTCAATGCCACTGTCTCCAACCCATATAACATAGCTGGTCTCACTAACCTCTTGTAAACCTTCCCTTTCACTCTTACTGGTACTCATCTGTCGCAAATCACTCCTGACACTCTTCTCCATCCACTCCATCCTGCCTGTACTCTCTTCACCTCTCTTCCACACTCACCATTACTCTGAACTGTTGATCCCAAGTACTTAAACTCACCCACCTTCCCCACCTCTATTCTCCCTCTCATTCACACACACATATTCTGTCTTTAACCCTGCTGACCTTCATTGCTCTTCTCTCTAGAGCATATCTCCACCTCTCCAGGGTCTCCTCCACCTGTTCCCTACTCTCACTACAGATAACAATGTCATCTGCAAACATAATAGTCCATGGGTACTCCTGGCCTGATCTCGTCTGTCAACCTGTCCCATCACCATTGCAAATAAGAAAGGGCTCACAGCTGATCCATGATGTAATCCCACCTCCACCTTAAATGCATCCGTCACTCCCACTGCAGACCTCACCGCTGTCACACTACCCTAGTACATATCCTGTACCACTCTTACATACTTCTCTGACACTCCTGACTAACTCAAAATACCACAACTTCTTTCTAGGCACCCTATCATATGCTTTCTCTAAATCCACAAAGACACACTGCAACTCCTTCTGACCTCCTCTGTACTTCAACACTCAGCGCAAACAACGCATCTGTAGTGCTCTTTCCTGGCATGAAACCATACTGCTGATGACCATCATCACCTCCCTTCTTAACCTAGCTTCACCTCCCTTCTTAACCTAGCTTCCACTGCTCTTTCCCATAACTTCATGCTGTGAATGAACCGTTTAAATCCCTCTGTAATTACTATAGCTCTGCACGTCACCCTTAAACTTAAAAATCGGTACCAAAACACTTCTCTCCATTCCTCAGGCATCCTCTCACTTTCCAAGATTTCATTAAACAATCTATTATTACATACAAAAATAATTAGCAAAATTCACCACCATGGAGAAGAGCCCAGCATGTAGTAAATTCCTATGGGTGAATAGATTGGACACTCTAAATTGGCCCTAGGCATGTGTGTGCATGTGTGTGCCTTATGTGGAAGGTTGGGCGCCAGGCTGGCAACTAGACACCGTAAAACTCCACTGCCAATCATGAGCGGACAGGTGATCTGCTGTGGCAACCCCTAACCGGGAAAAGCTGGAAGCAACGCTCATGAGAGGAAGCAACCACAAAACATACCAGTTTAGTTCAAGGTTTGATTTCCACCGTATAGAAGGGATTACTTGCAGTGTTGCAACTTGGTAAGAACATATGCAGCACTCACGTTAATTTTCAAACCCTGATATTTTTTCTAATTTACAAACAAGATTTTACATGTTTAAGGTCCACAAATCAAAACGGTGGAGAAATCACGGGCATGATTCTAGCAAGCTTACCTCAGTTCTCTTCTTCTCAACACTCAGATTCATAGCTTCTTTAAATAAAGCTTCGGCTTCTTTAGTTCTTCCTTTGTACTTCAAAACCTCAGTTTCTTGAAGCATTGCAATGATATTATCTCCCATTGCATGCACCTCTTTCAACTGCCAAGGAAAAAAAAATGCACAGATAAAAACCGGACTACTCAAGCAGCAAAAAAGTACAACTTTTCAGATAAAAGAAACTGTTCATGAAAATTTGCTTTGCAACAGAATTTTAGTAAAATTTAACACCACCCTGAAGTGCAGAGTTCAAAATACTAAAAAAAAAAAAAAAAAAAAAAAAAAAAAAAAAACTTCACTGAAACAAATTATAATCAAAAATACTGAAGCAAGATTACTCGCCACAATAGCAAATCTTCAGAAGGGAATATTCATAGCCAGGTTAAACATGAATGAGCAAAACTTTACAACAGTCCACTATTTACAAGGATTTACGCCGTACCAGCAATAATGTCACGAGCCCAACTAAATCCATGTGGAGATTAGGTATTCCCTGCAGCATGTCCATATATTTCCCAAACTACCAACGCTCATGAGAGGAAGCAACCACAAAACATACCAGTTTAGTTCAAGGTTTGATTTCCACCGTATAGAAGGGATTACTTGCAGTGTTGCAACTTGGTAAGAACATATGCAGCACTCGCGTTAATTTTCAAACCCTGATATTTTTTCTAACTCAAAGGTCCAACATGGTGAAGAAACAACACAGTCAATTTCGATACTGTATATTTACAGCCAATGCAGTTGCTTGGATTCAGTCTCCAATACTGATGCAAAGATGCAAAGGTGGGCACGAGGTCTACACTCTTAGTGTGCCATCCTTTGCATAAGATGTTAAACTGACACTTAAAACTGCAGTTTGCAAACGTTCAAGCAGAAGTAAAAGACCCAAAGCACATATTTCTTACGAACAATTTATTAATACTTTAATATTTAAACACTTTTCGTTCCACTGTTCATACTTTTTCAAAATGTTGCTTGTGAACAACTTATTTCATCATAAATTCCCCACATCTCGAAGTGCATAACATCCAATACTCATGTCATCACTTTCTCTAATA
>NC_056726.1:1253450797-1253532196 GCF_019279795.1 Protopterus annectens
TTAATTTACTTATATTTAAGTAAAGATTGGTCAAAGTTTTTCAACTTCGAGACTGTTATTAATTCCTTGTTGTTGAGAATTAATTACAATCTCTTGTTCACTAGTGCCAAAATGACTAGGTGTATTGATAGTCATTTAATGTAGGCAATGCTCTCAAGTCTGTGCGTTGGTTCTCTTGATTAACATTGTTATTAGCAGCAACAACGCTAGTACCATTTGTTGCTTGGTTATTATTAATATTGGTAGATAAACTTGAAGAAACCAGTTCAGCATTACCTAGTAAATTAGATGCCGTAATAGGAATGGATGAAGGCAGGTTATTTGATGGAAAAATACCCGTGTTAAACGTTACTCCGGGTTTAGGTCGGACGACAATTTCAGCGTTCTTAGTTGTATTAGGGATGTTCTTCGCCAAGTCTTCGACCCGTTGTGTTAGTTGTTGAATTAGAGCCGTGACATGCCCAATGGAAGCCTCGTCTCGGTTAGAGAGTCCTGAATTGTTGGGACTCGTATCAAACAAGGATTGAGAAACTGCGTCGCCACCACTGACAGCCATGAAACGATAAACCAAAACCAAACTAGGAAAAGACAAAAATTGACAACCACAGTCAAATCCGTGTAGTTTAATAAAAAGTTGTTAGCGCTTATCATGCACATACATTAAGTGCACTTCTTCAGACAACATTACAAAGAAAACGCTGCATATATAGAGGCCATAATTAAGAATCAATTAAAATCAACAATCCCATTAACTTTTAAAGAGACATTCCATTCCATCAATTAAAACAAAGAATTTATGAACCTGTTTATGCTATAACAAAAGGTAGCAATACTATTGCCTTGGCTAAACATATACTTGAATTTAACTCTCATAGTTTCAAATTTATGGTGGTCCAGCAAGTACCTAAGAATCCTAGAGGTGGACCTTGGCATTTAAAGTTAGAGGAGCAAGAACTTTTGTGGCAGTTAAAAACTAATGCCTATATTTATCCAGGCATTAATGATGTTTGCTCCATTAAATGCTTACTTAAGCTTAAAGCCTTGGAACGTTGAATTTAAATTGTGAAGTCTTTTCATTTACATGTGAACTATTAATATTAATACACATATCTTTTTGTAAGATTTTTTTTAACCAGCTTTTTGTATTTATAGTCAAATTATATTATAAATTTATTGTATATCTGGTTTAAATTAGCATTTTTGTCAAATATTTATGTAGGTGACATAGTAGGTTTTTGTATGGAATGTCTCTTTAAAAGTTAATGGGATTTTGTTGATTTTAATTGATTCTTAATTATGGCCTCTATATATGCAGTGTTTTCTTTATGTTGTCTGAAAAAGTGCACTTAATGTTTGTGCATGAAAGCGCTAACAACTTTTTATTAAACTACACGGATTTGACTGCGGTTGTCAATTTTAGAAAAAGTTAATTGTATTTCTTGTGGGAAGCAAATACCTCATAAGGGCTTCCACTCTTACTGTATTCCATGCCTAGGCCCTGATCACGACGTCACTAGTTGTCGGTTTTGTGCTAGATTTAACAAACACACTATAAAAAAGTTTTGGTTTTGCTTTGCACTACTTTGGCCGAAGGTTCAATTATAGATAAAACCGACGAAACCTCTTCTAGGCCAGTCGCCGGTTCTCAGTGAGGCGCTTTCGCAGCCCCTGACACCCGCTACCTCAGAGCCACAGGCCGCGTCTGACTCCCACTTGGAGACATCTTGGCCTCTGGAAACTCAAGGTATTGGGCCTATGGAAACGTAATCCCTCAGATGGGTCCAGAGCCGCTGAGCAAGCATCGGCTTCTGAGGGTTTTTTCAGACCTTCACAACTTAACATTAAAACAGCCAAGACAAAGGTACCATTAAAGACTAAAGACAAAGAAACAAGTACAGCATTCTCCTGGACAGTCCTCCATGCCTAAGAAACAGATGCTTAAAATGGCCGAAGACCTCATTACTCTAATCAGGGGTTCCCATCCCCCTCCTGAGAAAAGGCCTAGGCAGGATACAGACTGACTCCTCTGATCATGTTTCCATTTCCTCTGATTCCTCTTCAGATCAGGGATACACTCTCTACCCCCCTGTGAGGACTCCGATGCTGAAGAATCTACCCCTTCAGCCTCTCCTCCTGAGGATTATTTTGGGTAAATTTTACATACCATGAGGGAGCATTTCCGTTGGGAAAGCCAGGATTACTCAGAATCTAAGAAAAAGGCTCTGGGATTTCCACTTATTGCCTCAACACAGGCCCCTGGCTTTTCCGCCAGTGCTAGATATTGTGGATGATGTGTTCTCTGAATCCAGTTTATCTCCTGACTTTTTGCCCCCTGCTCCAGCCAAGCCAGATAGGTATTTGAGTCCCTGACTCTCAAGTTTCTTTACAAAAACCCTTCTGCTTATCCACAAACTATTTCCCAGGGTCCAAAAGGGGTTAAGGCTTCCATTGCAAAAAAATCCAGTACCCTCGGACAGGGATTCCAGAGCTTTGGATAGATGGGGGAAGAAAGTATACACTTCTGCAACTTTAGCAGTAAGAGCTTTAAATTGCCAGCTTCACATGTTTAAGTACCAACAATATTTAATAGCTCAGTTAAAACAGAAAATGTTTGCAAGCTCAGAAGCTCCTGATTGTAAAGAAATGCAGGATTTATTGCATGCAGTTGAATAGGTGGTAAAACATACTCTGCAATGTGGTTTTGATTCTTTGGAGGCCTCTTGCAGAGCCGCAGTTACAGGTTCTGTGATTCAAAGACATGCTTGGTTAAAAGAGCAAAGTTTACCTGATCATGTTAAGGCAAAATTATTGGATGCTCCTTTACAGCATGATACTTTGTTTGGTGTTAAGGCAGAAGAGGTGTTAAAGAAAACGGAGGATAAAGCTAAATCTATGCAAACAGTCAAGGATTTCTTACAGGTACAGCCACCTCGGTTTAGCAGAAATTGGCCAACAAAGAATTGGTCCTTTCCAGTGTCACAGGCCACAGAGAGTCAGATACAGACGCCCAAGAGGCAGATCTCAACCCCAAGGCTCAAACAGACGACAGTGGGGCAACTCAACCCCAAAAGGTGGTGAGGACAAGTCTCAACCTTACAGGAAACAGTCGCAATGACTTCCCCTCCGTACGCCAAGCACGTCCCTTTTGGAAGCCCCCTTAGGGGGAAAATTAGCACATTTTTCTCAAAACTGGCAAACAATCACCCAGGACGAATGGGTCCTGAATATTGTCTCAAGGTTACAGATTCCACTTTCATACTTTACCAAGGCTAAAAGGAATGCCAGACCTGCCACAAAATCAATGGACAGAGGCACAAAAACAAATTTCAGCCCTCATGGACATGAGAGCTGTTCAAAAAGTACCACAACAGGAACAAGAGCAAGGATTTTACTCAAGACTCTTACTGGTCCCCAGAAAGGACAAGGCCTGGAGACCCATACTAGACATTTCAATTCTGAATACTTACCTGGATATTCCGAAATTCAAAATGTTGATATTACAGCAGCTTCTACCCATGCTGGGCAGGAAGGCTTGGCTGGTTACTCTGGACCTCAGAGGCATACCTGCATGTCCCTATTAGACAAAATTGCAGAAGATACCTCAGATTCAAAGCTGGTACAATGCACTACCAATTCTCTGCACTGCCCTTTGGCTTATCTACTGCGCCCAGGGTCTTCACAAAGTGCCTGGCACCAGTAATTGCATTTTGTAGACAAAAAGGAATTCAAATATATCCATACCTGGATGACTGCCTCATTCAAGCAGAGATAAAGGACATTCTTCTACAGCATCTGGCGTTTGTAAAAAGGTCGCTAATTTCTGTAGGGTACACAGTAAACGAAAAGAAGTCAAAACTAGTGCCCTCGCAACAGATTATATTCCTGCTTAAATGCAATGGCCCAGATGGCTTACCTCATGCCAGACAAACAAGGTCAACTAACTCAATATTTTCAATTGCTGGCAAGTAAGTCCCATCTCCCTGCAAGAAAAATTCTGCAGGCCCTGCGATTCATGGCATCTTGCATACTACTAATACCATATGCCAGACTGCATATGAGGAAATTACAATGGCACCTGAAAAGTGTTTGGACTCGGCACTCTCACAGTTTAGAAGCAGTAATACCAATGATTCCCTGCCTACAATAGGAGTTTCAGTGGTGGGCACAGGCATGTCACCTAAACAAGGGTCAACCTTTTACCCAACCCACAGTCAGGCAAACTCTAACAGATGCTTCGGATTACTCCTGGGGAGCACACATGGCAGGAAAATGCATTCAGGGGAAGTGGACCACAGACCAGATGCATCTTCACATCAATCAAAAAGAGATGTTGGCTGTTCAAAATGCCCTAACAGCTTTCAAGGGTCCTTCTACATCCAGGACAATTACTACTAAAGACCGACAACACCACAGTAATGTGGTACATAAGCAAGGGGGCACTCATTCTTATTCCCTATGCAGGAAAGCCATGACCTTGTGGAACACAGCTCTAACGTATCAAGTCCACCTGCAAGCACAATTCCTGCCAGAAAAGAAAAATACTCTGGCAGATGATCTAAGCAGAAATATCATGGACACTCACGAATGGAAATTGAATCCACAAATCTTCAGCATGGTAACGCAAAAATGGGAATGCCCAGATATAGATCTTTTTGCCTCCCCACTGAATTGCCATCTACAAAAATTCTGCTCAAGGACTTATCACAGACACGCATGGAAAGTGGATGCTCTCCTGTTCAGCTGGAAAAACCTAAAAGTTTATGCCTTCCCGCCACTGCCTCTCCTTTCAAAGGTACTCCTAAAAGCCAGACAAGAAAAAACACAGATGATCTTGATTGCTCCAGACTGGCCAAGCCAGCACTGGTACCCTATTTTAAGGAACTTGGCTCAAGGCCCACCATGAATTTTGCCTCAAATTCCACACCTTCTGACTCGACAAAACAATCAGATCCTGCATGGTCAGCTCAAAACCCTAAACCTGGCTGCATGGCAGATACATTAGTCAAACGAGCAACACCTCTCTCTAAAGTTATGGATGTAATTTTGGAGGCCAGGAGGCCTAGCACCAGGAAAGCTTACTCAGAAAAATGGAAGAGATTCTGCGCCTGGAACCAGGCTCAAAGCCTTGACCCTCTTGTTCCAAACATTCCTCAGATTTTACAATACTGAACTGAGATGCTGGACAGAGTCCTATCCTTATCAATTAAGATCCACGCCTCTGCCATTTCAGCACATTACAACACGGATCCCCCTTTATTCTCTCATCCCTTGCTAAAGCAGTACCTCAGAGGGGCTAAAAATATAAGACCGCCCTGGAGAGCACCAACACCAACTTGGGACCTCAGTTTTGTTTTGCAAAAACTGACCCTACCACCTTTTGAGCCAGCTAATACAGCCGATCTAAAATTTTTATCATGGAAAACAGCTTTGCTCCTGGCAGTAACTTTAGCACGAAGAGTCTCAGAGCTTCAGGCATTTAATGACAGTGGAACCTTTTATAATTTTTCATCAGGACAATTGGAGGCTGCAACTTGGAGTTCAGTGCACACCTTTACCAAGCATTACCACCTGCCTCTTTACTCTAAATCCAGAGCAGGATTTGCCACTGCAGATGTTCATCGTGCATACAGCTGCAGTCATAACAGATGGGTTCTCCTGCCGTCAGGCGGGTCCTCGGTCGGCCGAATTCCAAAGTCTAGGTCCGGCGTCGGTTGTCGTCGCTTCTTCCCTGACGTCAGTGCGACAGGGGTATAAAGGAACCAGCCAACGCCATTTTCTTCAGTCTTTCTTGCTGCACGGTGCCCGAAGCAGTTCGCAAGTACCGGTCGGCCAGCTCCTGAAATTACGAAAATTTTGAAACCGAAGTCGTCTTGAAAGCTAAGTACCCCGTTGGGGAAACTTTTCTTGCCTCTGACCGATGTCAAGACAAAGTTAATAATTGTATTTCATGTGGGAAGCAAATACCGCATAAGTATTTCCATTCCCTCTGTATACTTTGTTTAGGCCCAGACCACGACGTCTCGGTCTGTCGCTTTTGTTCTACATTCAACAAACGCACCATTAAGCATCGGGCGGAGTTCGCCCAGCATTATTTTGGAAAAACATTTAACTATATTATGTCGTCTGATACTCCAACTCCAGCTTTGTCTAAAAAATGCAAAGATAAGGACCGACACACGAGGTCCGCGGCCTCTACCGACACCACGCCAAAGCCAACTACACATGGCCTGGTTCTCAACGAGGCACCTATGCAGCCCCTGACTACCGACGACACTTCATCGGCGGTGTCTCCTGTGCCCGAGGTCGCAGGCTCCTCGGCCCACACCCCGACTACAGATACCGAAGCCACTCTTGGCGTTGAACCTCAAAATGTGGACAGGTCTACCTCCACTCAAGGTGTCTTCAGACCTTCCTCTTCTTTTTCCATCAAGGCTTTCACCAAGTCTGAAGCAGCCATGCATTCTAAGAGACAAGCTACACAGGGCCCATCTCCAGGCCCCATGCCTAAAAAACAGATGCTTAAAATGGCTGAGGATTTAATTACTCTTATCAGGGGTTCTCAACCCCCACCGGACAAAACTCCCAGAGTGGAGGAAGAATCCCCCTCCTCTGATCAGTGCTCCATTATTTCAGAGCACTCTGATGATCAGGAACATTCTTACTCCCCTTTTGAAGACTCTGATTGATGTAGATGAGTCCATTCCTTCAGTATCCCCCCCAGAGGATTACTCTTTTGGGGAAACTTTGCATACCTTAAGGGAACAGTTCCACTGGGAAGGCCAAGATTATTCAGATTCCAAGAAAAGGCTTAGGGAATTTCTCTTGCTCCCTCAGCACAGGTCTCTGGCTATATCTCCTGTCTTGGACATCCTAGATGATGTTTACTCTGAGGCCTGCCTTAACCCGGATTCTCTGCCTCCAGCCCCAGTCAAGCCTGATAGGTACTACAGGGTTCCTGACTCACACCAATTTCTATACAAAAGCCATGCTGCTGACCCAGAAACCATCTCACAGGGCCCCAAGGGAATTAAGGCCTCCACTGCTAAAAATCCATTACCTTCCGAGAGAGATTCCAGATCCTTAGAAAGGTGGGGAAAAAAGGTATATACCTCGGCTACCTTAACCATGAGGGCCTTAAACTGTCAGTTCCATATGCTAAAATACCAACAGTCTTTGTTATCACAATTGAAAAGTAAAATGTCACAACCTGAACAACCAGACTTGAAGGAGTTTCAGGATTTGATGCATAGTGCAGAACAAGTAGGTAAGCATACCTTACAATGTGGTTTTGATGCTCTAGAGGCCTCATGTAGAGCTGCTGTTAAAGGATCAGTCATACGTAGACATGCCTGGCTCAAGGAACAAACCTTGCCTGATCATGTCAAAGCTAAATTACTAGATGCCCCTCTACAAAAGTATGTATTATTTGGTGCTAATGCTGAGGAGGTATTAAGGAAAATGGAGGAAAAGGCTAAATAAATGCAAACTGTGAAAGATTTTCTACAGGTACAACCCCCACGTTTCAGTAGAAATTGGCCTTCCAAAAATTGGTCCTTTCCAGCCACGGACAGTCCCTAAAGAGGTAGATACAGGCGCCCGAGAGGCAGAGGACAATCCCAAGGATCGTTTAGAGGCAGACAATGGCAAGCTCCTACACAGAGGTGGTGAGGATAACTCGCAATCATTCAGAAAGCAAGCCCAATGACTTTCCCCTTTGCATGCCATGCAAGACTCAAATGGCAGCCCCCTTAGGAGGAAAACTGGCATTATTTTCAAAAAATTGGCATTTTGTCACAAAAGACAAATGGATCCTGGACATTATAAACAGAGGCTACAGATTCCATTTTCACACCCTTCCAAAAATGAGAGGCATGCCAAACCTGCCACACAATCAAAGGGCAGAGGCACAAAGGCAAATTACAGATCTCATAGACATGAAAGCTATTCAAGAGGTACCTACGCACGAACAAGGTCAAGGCTTTTATTCCAGACTATTCCTGGTACCAAGGAAGGGAAAAGATTGGAGACCTATTTTGGACCTATCCATCCTAAACACATTTCTACTCGTACCAAAATTCAAGATGGTCACTCTACAGCAGCTTCTTCCTATGCTGGGCAAGGAGTCTTGGCTGGTAACAATGGACCTCAAGGAGGCATACCTGCATGTCCCAATCAGACAAAATTGCAGAAGATACCTCAGATTTCTTGCAGGTTCAACCCATTATCAATTCTCTGCATTGCCCTTTGGCTAATCTCCTGCGCCCAGAGTATTCACAAAATGCCTGGCATCAGTAATTGCCTACTGCATACTTCAAGGGATACAAATATACCCCTATTTGGACGACTGCCTGATCCAAGCGGACAGCAAGCACATTCTTCTGAAACATCTAGCTTATGTAATAATGTTGTTGAACTCTCTGGGATACACAGTCAACAAAAAGAAATCAAGGCTAATACCCTCTCGGAAGTTAATTTTCCTGTGTGCCAACTTGGACACAAACACCCAGATGGCCTACCTCATACCAGAGAAGCAGGGGCAACTAACTCAGTGCTTCAGAGCACTAGCAAATTGCACCAGGCTGACTGCAAGGAAAATCCTGCAGGCTCTGGGATTCATGGCATCTTGCATCTTACTAATCCCATGTGCAAAGCTGCATATGAGGAAACTTCAATGGTACCTGAAAAACCTATGGTCTCAACACAGCCACAGTTTGGAAACAATAATACCACTAATTCCATGTCTACAAAAGGAATTTCTGTGGTGGGCTCAAGCATGCCAAACACAGGTCTTCCATTCAGCAAGCCTCAAGCAAATCAAGTCATCACAACAGACGCCTAGGACTACGCCTGGGGGGCGCACATGACAGATCGGTGCATTCAGGGCAAATGGTCCCAAAAAGAAAAGCACCTTCACATCAATCAAAAGGAAATGCTAGCAGTAATAAATGCTACTATAGCTTTCAAAGACCTTCTGCAACCAGGTCAACTATTGATAAGAACGGACAACACCGCAGTTATGTGGTACATAAACAAACTGGGAGGAACACATTCATACCCCCTATGCAGACTGGCCATGCCACTTTGGAACATGGCCATGGACTAACAAATCGAACTGCAAGCACAGTACTTGCCAGGCAAGGAAAACACGCTGGCAGACAACCTAAGCAGAAATATGACAGATCCACACGAATGGAAGTTGCATCCAAAAGTTTTTACAGAAATAATCCAAGCATGGGGAAGGCCAGACATAGATCTCTTTGCCTCCCACAAAAATCACCAATTGACAAAATTCGGCTCAAGGATTTTCCATCCAAAGGCCTGGAGAGTGGACGCTCTCTTTCAGTTGGACATCAATGACAGTTTATGCCTTCCCACCTCTTCCTCTGCTGCCCAAAGTTCTATTGAAAACCAGAGCAGACAGACCAAAGATGATTCTCATTGCTCCAGACTGGCCAAGACAACACTGGTTCCCACTCCTGAGAAGCCTGACTCATTCCGCACCATGGACCCTGCCTCTAATGCCTCTTCTCCTGACTCAGCACAGCTTCAAAACTCTTCACAGCCAGCTAAAAACACTCAATCTAGCCGCATGGAAGATTCCTTAGCATCACAACAGACCCTACTCTCTAAGGAGGTGCAGGATGTCATTTTGGAGGCCAGAAGGCCGTCTACTAGAAAAGCTTACTCTGCAAAATGGAAACTGTTTTGTGTCGAATGAGAAAAATGGCCCTTACCTCAAATACTACAGTATCTAGCTGAGCTGCTAAGCAGTGGACTTTAATTCTCCTCCATCAAAATCTATGCCTCAGCCATTTCTGCATAATACAACACTATCCACCCTTATTCTCTCACCCTCTCTTAAGACGGTTCCTCAGAGGGGCTAAGAATCTAAGACCCCCAAGAAAACAACCAATACCTGCTTGGGATCTCAATTTCATTCTGGAAAAACTGACCTCTCCTCCCTTTGAGCCAGCTGCCTCCTCAGATTTGCAATATTTGTCCTGGAAAACAGCTTTCCTTATGGCTATTACCTCAGCTCGTAGAGTTTCAGAACTACAAGCTGTCATGGCTGTGCAGCCTTTTATCATCTTCCTCAGGACAGAGTTTCCTTACGAACCAACCCGTCCTTTATGCCTAAAGTGGTATCCAGGGTAGCTTTGAATCAGGCCATACACTTGCCTACCTTTTATCCTAATCCTCAAAACAAAGGGGAGATATTACTATATTCCTTGGACATCCACAGACAACTGCGTTATTATTTGGACAGAACAAAGCCTTTCAGAAAATCAGAACAGCTATTTGTGTCCTATGCTGTAGTAGCTCAAGGAAAGCCAATTTCCAAACAGACAATCTCAAAATGGATAGCCCACTGCATACGCTTTTGCTATTCTTTTCATGGCAAAACTGTACCTACAGGCATCAGATCTCACTCCACAAGGGCCACAGCTACCTCTGCAGCTTTCCCCAGAGGAGTTCCTACCAAAGATATTTTGGAAGCAGCCACTTGGAGTTCTGTGCATACCTTCTCCAAGCACTACCACCTACCATTATACTCCAAAACTAGAGCAGGCTTCACCACTGCAGTCTTGCAGGGCATCCTGGCTCCTCCTAGTTCCACCTAGTGCCTACCACCCCTTTCTTAGCTTTGGGATTCTACCCATCTGTTATGATTGCAGCTGTATGCACGATGAACATAGTACAGTTTTGTACCTACCATAAATGTAGATGTTTGAGTGCTAATACAGCTGCAGTCCAGGTTTCCCTCCCTCCTTCCCCTCATGGGACAGGCCTATTGGCCAACACCTCCTTATACAACCTGATTGGGGTATTCATTTATGGTGTATTTGCTTGCAACTACTGTATTTTGACTATATTGCATTGCTTTATTACACAAATTTATGTATTGCCTTCCTTCTGGGGGCACCTGACATCTGGGGCAAGAAAAACTGAAGAAAATGGCGTCTGCTGGTGCCTTTATACCCCTGTCACACTGACGTCAGGGAAGAAACGACGACGACCAATGCCGGACCTAGACTTTGGAATTCGGCCGACCGAGGACCCGCCTGACGGCAGGAGAACCCATCTGTTATGACTGCAGCTGTACTAGCACTCAAACATCTACATTTATGGTAGGTACAAAACTGTACTTTCTGCAGGGCCTCATAGCTAATCCTAACTTTTTATAGACCAGCCATCCAACCCCGGCTTTGGGATTCTACCCAAGTGTAGTGACTGCAGCAGTGTAAGACAATGAACATAGTACAGTTTTGTACTTACCATAAAGGTAGATGTTAGAGTGTTCACACTGCTGCAGTCCAGGTTACCCTCCCTCCATCCCCTCATAACTAGCTGGACTTATCTGTACCTTTCTTTCCTATACAACCTTTGAGGTGTATTTGTTAACTGAAGGTACTGTTTTTATTGTATATTTCTGAATAGCAATATGTATTGCCTACCTACTTGGGGGCACCGGACATCTGTGGCAAGAAATACTGAAGAAAATGGCATCTGATGCATCTTATATACCCCTGGCACACTGACGTCAGGGAAGAAGCGACAGCAACTGACGCCGGACCAAGACTTTGGAACTCTGGCCGACTGCGGGACCGTCTGATGGTAGGATAACCCAAGTGTAATGACTGCAGCAGTGTGAACACTCGAACATCTACATTTATGGTATTTAGAAAGCTGTACTTCGTGTTTCACTGTTGCAGTCATCACATTTTGGTTATCCCTGCCAGGGTAGCCCTCGGGCGGCCTGAATAGCAGAGACTTGGTATTTCTGCGTCGGTTGCGGTCACTTGTGAACTAACGTCAGGTCGTCACTGGTATAAAGTAAGGCAGCCGATGCCATTACATCGGTCTTTCTTGCCGTGGACCCAGAAGCAGTTTGCATGAGTGCCGGTCGGCTGCTACCTGGGTTTTCATTTCCGAATTGGAAGTTGAAGTCTTCTAAAGCTAAGTACCCCTTTGGAGATCCTTTTTCCTTGCTCTAACCAATGTCAGAAATAGTTAATAATGGTCTCGCCTGTGCAAAGGAAATACCACACCGAGACTTCCACTGTTACTGAGTCACTTGTCTAGGCTCAGACCTCGTCGTCCCTCGTCGCTTCTGTGCTTTATTTAATGCCAGCACTCTCCGTTGTCGGGCCCTTATTGTAGCCATATATTTTCGTTTACAATCCTCCAATTCCGATATGATTTCAGTAAGCCATCTGAAAGCAGATCTTCCGAAAAAACGTAAAGATAAAGACAGAGACAGACAGCACAAGTCCAAACCTTCCAGCGACACTTCCGTTCCTCTGGTACTCAGGTGCTTTTGCAGCCCCTAATGCTCGCTTCAGTTGATTCGCTGGCTGCTATTGAGACCCTTTCGGAGTCCGGTATGCAGCAAAACTCTTCTAAGGATCTTGCGGTTGTGCCCAACTTGGATGGGTCCAGGGCCGCTGAGCAGGCACCGGCTTCTGAGGCAGTCCTTTGTATCTCCAAATCTCGTCACAAACTGACGCCTGCCTTCTTTCGCGATTACCGTTCTTTCGAAAACAACTGAGTTGCTTAGGCCCAGGGTTCAAACCACACCCAAGAAACTGACTAACCACTCTCAGGTGCCTGCTACCGTGTCTCTGTCTCAAATGCTTAAAATGGCGGAAGACCTTATTATGCTTATCAGGGGAAGCCAAGCTTACCCCCTCAGAAAGGAAGAGATCTGTCCCCAGTAGTTTTGTCTGAATAAGAGTGTGATGAATCTGATGCATCTGACTATGAAGACATAAATCCAAATGGCAGAAGACACCACGCCAGAACTTGTAGAAAACAGTGAATGTTTATTAAAACAAAATAAGTGTACTGCTAAGCGCTTTCAAGCTAACAAGCCCTTCATCAAATAGTGCATACCTAACAAAGCCAGACATTTAAAATACTCATTAACCAATCAGAAATCTGTATTTTACCCTCTTTTTTTTTTTTTCTAAGGATGGGTTTTAAAGGGATAACAGTATTTAAGCCTGGGGGCCTATCTACTCCAAGTCTAATTATCCACCTAGTCTCTGCACATTCCGTATCCTTACTAATATCTCCTCCCCGTACATTATTGCTAACTATTTGTAATGCCATAAACAAAAACTTATGTCCTATATTCTCCTTGACATGAGAGAATAAGGAATTAGATTCTGAAGTCTGATATCCGAAACTTGCTGAAATATCGTGGTTTTAAACATACTATTCGTCTTGCCAACATAGTATGAATCACAATTCTGACACACTGCAAAATATACTAAATTCTTCGTACTGCAGTGTGCATAATCTTTAAAATAATTCTGTCTTGGGGTGCTCAAAGAAGCTCTTTCAAAATATATTGGCAGGCTTTACAATGATGGCAAGGAAAAGTACCTATCTTCCTAGTCATACGACCACTATGAGCATTGGTCTTAGGCTCATGACACAGCATGTCCTTCAAGTTTCTGTTCCTTCTAAATATAAAACTAGGGTCTTGACCTACTACCTCTTTTAACCTCATATCAGTATGTAATATTTTCCAATGCTGCCTCACTGTTACAGATGTCGCCCACTTCTCCACTATAGGTGAAAATCATGCTAACCTTATTCCTATTCCCAAAAAAAGCCTTTGTTCTGGAATGTTATCCACTTCATTTACATTCCTGTTGAGCCATGGTCTGGCTATACTTGTTCTTTTACTCTTGCTGTCTTGCACCAAGGGCATAACTTTATTATGCTTGTATCCCCTTTGGCTGAGGTTAGCTTGAAATTTCTCAACCTCATCTTGAATCCTTATATCCTCACTACACTATCTCGAAATTCTACAAGCCTGGCCTTTTACTATATTGTTAAAAGTATGGTGTGGGTGCATACTGTCATAAGACAGCAAACTATTACGCCAGCAAGTTTTCCTATATAAAGATGTAGCTATATGGCCATCTTCATGTTTAGTACATCTAAAAAAATCTCTCTGAATTAGAATAATTGACTGTGAATCTAAAAAAGTCAGTACTCTCCTCCAAATATTCAACAAAAGAAGAACTCCTGATCTGTGCCTCCCCATAAAAAGATGTCCTCCACAAAACGGGTATAAAAACCCAGTTTGTCAACTTTTTTAGATTCATAGTCAATTCTAATTCAGAGAGATTTTTTAGATGTACGAACAGAAACTTGAAGGACATGCTATGTCGTGAGCCTAAGACCAATGCTCATAGTGGTCGTATGACTAGGATGATGGGTACTTTTCCTTGCCATCATTGTAAAGCCTGCCAATATGTTTTGAAAAAGAGCTCCTTTGAGCACCCTAGGTCAGGACAGAACTATTATTTTAAAGATTATGCAGACTACAGTACTAAGTATATAGTATATTTAGCAGTGTGTCAGAATTGTGATTCATTCATACTATGTTGGCAAGACGAATAGTATGTTTAAAACCAGGATATTTCAGCACGTTTCAGATATAGGACTTCAGAAAGAATCTGATGTCTTATTCTCTCATGTCAAGGAGAATATAGAACATAAGTTTTTGTTTATGGCATTACAAATACTTAGCAATAATGTAAGGGGAGGGAATATTAGTAATGATACGGTAAAAGCACTACACCCTCACTCCCCACTGGCCCTGGTTTTCAATTAAGGAATTCCCAATATTATTCTAGCATGTCTAAAGGTGAGTTGTCAGTCTCTTCTCCGGTCCAGCTGGTGAATCTGGGAATCTTGAGGCAATGTTACAACTGCCTCATGTACACAGACAACCCTCCCTCCTCCCAACAAATTCCAACACATGTGAGAGATGCAACCATATAGCCAAACTGGAGGCTAAGCTCTCTCAACTCAGTACTGGCATAACCAGTCAGGAGGAGAAGGAAACCAAATTCACTACAATTCCAGTCTCACATAGACCTACCACAACAGCAAACCAAACACATAATCACAAAAAACATACTCGGAGGCTCTAAATATAGATCTGCCTTAGCAGCAGAGACCTCCAAAGCAGACACCCAAGCAGCCGCTACCCCAAAACAAAACACGTGCAACACATATCTCACAAAGCCAGTGTGCCGAACAGTCACAGCCCTTAAGACTAAACACACCTGATACACTTGTAATAGGTGACTCTATCGTCAGGCACACTGACGTCCCGCTCACCAGGCTGAACAAGGAGAGGGTCACGGTGAGCAGCCTGTCGGGCGCTAGGATCCGCCACATAACACAAGCACTCAGGTCACTCCAAGGCAAGTAGAAATTTGACTCGGTCACTGTCCATGCTGGTGTGAATGACCTGAGACGTACCTCCCTGGACTACATGAAAAGACATAAACGAGCTCTCTGAGCATGTAGCCCAGGCCGGTATGACCCTGACCTTGAGTAGCATCTTACCCTCACCAAGAATGATGCCACAGTATGAAGACAAGATGATCAATTTCAACAATTGGCTTAAGTACTGGTGTCATTCAAAGGGGATCCAGTGCCTGTCAGCTTGGGATGATATGCTCGACAAGCCACGATGCTTCGCTAGGGACGGCTTGCACCTGTCACCCCTGGGCTTTTGGATATTGGCAAAGTCTCTTGCTACCCCCATAGTGCCTTTAGGCAAGGCTCAAAAGACAAACCCACCTCCATAGGTATCACAAGGGATAAGAAACTAAATAATACTACTCAACGCCAGAAGTCTAAACCTCAAGATGCACACACTCGAAACTCTTCTTAGCATGGAGAACATCAATATCTGTGCAGTAACAGAAACCTGGTTCAGGGCTCCCGAGAGCACCCCAGCACTACCAGGTTATACCTCATACCATGCTTTTTGGCCCCAAAACTTGGACCAAACCACAAAAGGAGGGGAGTATCGATATTCATCAAAGATACCCACACCTCCAGGTTGGTGGCAAAGCACGAAGCATCAGAGACTATCCATGTGCAACTAACAGTGGGTAAAACTGCCTTCCAGTTTATAGCCTGCTACAGACCACCCTCCCAAACCCAGGAACCCCACTCAGCCTTCCTGAGAACACTGGGAAATATGAAGGTCTCTCCAAACACCATTATATTGGGCGACTTCAACTACCCAAACATAGACTGGGAGCATTACTCTAGCTCCAACACCCTAGCCCAAAGATTCCTAGAATTTATAAACTCAAATGCTATGGAACAACTTGTTACCACTCCCACAAGAGGGGAAAACATACTGGACCTGATCATCACCAACATGGGGACTCTATGCTCCAGACCAGAAGTGTATCCCTCACTGGTAAGATCAGACCATAAACTAATCTCACTGGATATTCACATCCCGATCCCACCCCCTGCTCAGAAAACCACAGTGAAAAACTTCTCTAAAGCAAATTTCACACTCCTCAAAACTGAGGTGGAATCCTTCAAAGCCCCCGGGCCTGTGGAAAATACGGCCCAGACCGCAGAATCCTTTATAAACGCATTCTATGAACACCTTCAGGAATGCATGGATCATGCGATCCCAAATAAAACCAAGACCCAATCCTCCAAAGGCAGACGTCCTGTCTGGTGGACCCCAGCCATAAACAAAACTATACAATAGGAGGAGGAAGCTACTAAATGATAGAGCAAAATCCCAAAAAGGGAAGGCATCACAGATCAGTATTAGCAAAAAACTATGGGCACACATAAAATTGTCTAAGGCCAGCTTCGAGAGAAAAATTGCACAGGACACTAAGGATAATCACAAGGCTTTCTTTAGTTATGTTAGGAACCTGGGTGGTAATTCCCAGATATGCTCAGAATTAGTCCAAAATGACAAAAAATACACCGAACCCACAGACATTGCCAACATCCTAGCTGATGGGTTCAGCGCAAACTTCTCTCCCCCCCCCCCCCACCAAAAGGGCAAATATCTATCCCAGCAGAGTGCTGCCCCCTGACATCTCAGATGCTCAGGTAAGAGCCGCCCTCTCCAAAGCAAAAAACACAGCATCGATGGGACCAGACGGTGTCCCGGGCTGCGTCCTACATGAACTCCAAGAAGAGCTAAACCCAAACATAAAACTACTGTTCAATCTCAACCGTACTACAGGATATGTGCCCAAAGAGTGGCGTACAGCAACAGTGGTCCCTCTCCATAAAGGTGGTGCCTCAACGGATCCTGGAAACTATCGCCCCATAAGCCTGACTAGCTTGGTCTGCAAAGCTATGGAAAGGATCATCATGGACCTCATAAATAAAGATATTGGGGACCTACAAACACTGGATCCTACCCAGTTCGGCTTTAAGGGCAGATCCTGCCTCTTAAACCTGGTTGATTTCTTCGAAACAGTCACCAAGGCAATTGACGAGGGGAAGGTGGGCCACACAGCCTACCTGGACCTCGCAAAAGCCTTCGATACAATACCCCACTCTGGCATTATAGATAAGCTCACCAGCTTAAATATAAACCCCTATGTCACTAGATGGATTGCAAATTGGCTCAAGGACAGAACCCACATGGCTAGAATTGCTGGAGCCATGTTGACTCCAAACCAGTTACAAGTGGTGTCCTACAAGGTTCAGTCCTGGGACCTCTCTTGTTCGTTGTATATTTCTCGGAGGTACAGGCCAACACGGAAGGACTGTGGCTGACCAAGTTCGCAGATGACTGCAAACTGGGCGCCATAATAGACTCTCCAGCCGACACAAGCATCCTCCAAAAGGGCCTCATAGAAACAGACAACTGGTGCCAGAGCCATGGCCTCAAGCTAAATGCCAAAAAGTGTATAGTCATCCCCTTTGGCAAAAACTAAAGTGCCCACAAATTACCACATAGGTGGTAATCCATTAAGTACAGAAGAAGTAATTAGGGACCTGGGGACCCAAGTTGATAGCATTCTCTCATTTGACAACCACGTGGCCAAAGTGGTTAGAAAAACATTTTATATAGCGCACCTAATCATGAAGGGATTCACATCTAGATCAGGGGACGTCATCGTACCTCTTTACTCATCCCTCATCAGGCCCATAATTGAGTAATTGAGCCCCTTTTGGGATGTACCTTACCAAACACCTGCAGCAACTGGAAAGACCCCAAAAGTACCTCACCAAGAGGATCAAAGGGCTCAAACAGATGCCATATGCTGCCCGGTTAAAGAAACTCTAGCTCTACTCAGTGGCATATACCGCCTGTTCTGAGGCGATCTGTGCCTGACGTATAAAGCCATGTCCAACCCGGAATTAATGTACATGCTGCACCTCAGAAAATCCAAATCCCATCGAGCTACGCGCTCGAGAGACTTGAACCTCAGCACTGAAATAAATAGGACATGCTGGAGGGACAGATTCATAACCCAGAGGCTCCCTTCACTCTGGAATAAAATCCCAGTCCAGGTTAGGCAGAGTCCCTCATTGACTCTCTTCAAGAGGAATCTTGAGTGGATGGGAGATCGTAGGTTTACCCCGGGTATCACTTCTGTGTCACTGTTGGACAGAGGCACAGTATACTAACCTCGAAAAAGGGCATAGGAAAATAAATTTAAAATGGGTGGCGAAAGCCAAACACATTCTGGCTAGGCTTATAAATGCCCTAGGGCAGATAGCCTAGTAGGAACCTATGAATGTGCAGAGACTAGGTGGATAATTAGACTTGGGGCAGATAGGCCCCACGGCTTAAATACTGTTATCCCTTTAAAACACATCCTTAGAAAAAGGAGGGTAAAATACTGATTTCTGATCGGTTAATGAGTATTTTAAATGTCTGGCTTTGTTAGGTATGCACTGTCTGATGAAGGGCTTGTTAGCTTGAAAGCTCTTAGTAGTGCACTTTGTTTATTTTATTGTTTTAATAAACATTCACTGTTTTCTACAAGTTTTGGCGTGGTGTCTCCTGCCTTTTGTGCTGTTTGGATTTATATCTTGTTTACTGGCAGAGTGACTTTGCAGGTGACTTTTTGTGGTTCACTATGAAGACATGCATCTCCTCTCCACTTATGAGGATTCTGATGCAGAGAAATTGATTCTTTCAGCCTCTGCCCCAGAAGAGTTTTCCTTTGGGGAAACCCTGCATACTTTAAGGGAACATTTTCAATGGGAGAGTCAGGACTACCCTTATTCTGAGACTCTGGGAATTCCTAGATCTTCCGCAACACAGACCTCTGGCCATCCCTCCTATCCTGGATGTTGTGGATGATTTTTTTATGGTATCCAGTATGACCCCTGACACCCTCCCTCCTGCTCCCAGGAGACCGGACAGGTACTATAGAGTCCCTGACTCTCCAAAATTTATTTTCAAAAATCTTACTGCTGACCCCAAGGTCATCTCTCAAGGACCTAAAGGAATCCAAGCAACTTCAGCTAAGAATCCCACCCCCTCAGATTGGGATTAACAAGCTTTAGAGAGATGGGGTAAAAAAGTATACACCTCTGCTACTCTTGCTGTTGGAGCATTAAATTGTCAGTTCCATATGCTGAAATATCAGCAGCATACCATGGAACTCCTCAAAAAAAAAAATATTCTTTCCCTGCTTGAGCAGAAAATAGAGTTAAGAGTTAATGCATTCTGCAAGTCAAGTAACTAAGCACACACCCTTACATTGCGGTTTTGATGCCCTAGAAGCATCTTGCAGGGCAGCAGTCACTGGTTCTGTCCTTGGAAAGCATGCTTGGGTTAAGGAACAGCCCTTGCCAGACCATGTCAAATCCAAGTCACATTGGACGCACCCTTGCAGAAGGACAAGTTATTTGCACCAAGGCAGAAGAGGTTTTGAGATTGAAAGAAGAAGCTAAAGCTGTGCAGACAGACTTCTTACCGGTCCAGCAGGCATTGCCCCTCCAAGCACTGGTCCTTTCCTGCCCCCTCAAAATCAGCTCAGCCTAGACCCAAGGGAAGCAGGCCGCCCATACAACAGCCTCAGGGAATGCAGAAATCTAAGCAATGGAGATGTTCATCTCACATTGCTGCAGTCCTTACATATGGGTAGTCTGCTGTCCTCGGTCGGCCCGAATACCAAAGTATTAGGCTGACGTCGGTCATGGGCGCTCAAATCTGACATCAGAGCGTCAGGGTATAAAAGCGCATGACCAACGTCATATCCTCAGTCTTTTTTGCCGCATGGTCCGATGCAGAATCAGCGTTGCAAGTGCCGTTCGGCGTTCTGAAATTTTCGTATTCTGAGTTTCAGACCGAAACCGAGTTGGGCTAAGTACCCCGTTGGGGAATATTTTTGTTTTTTCTTGCCTCAGTTAATTCCGGATGTCAGAAAAAGTGAATAATTGTATTTCTTGTGGGAAACAGATACCGCATAGGGATTATCACTCTCTTTGCATTCCTTGTTTGGGACCGGACCACGACGTAGTCGGGTGTCGGTTTTTTGCTAGGTTTAATAAGCGCACTATAAAAAGAAGGTTAGATTGTGCTAGGTTAGTCTTTGGTAAGCGGTGTAATTATAATATGCCGTCGGATCCTCCGACGCCCGCTTCCACGAAGAAGCGCAAAGACAAATCCTTGAAACCTAGACAGGTTGATTCGTCCGTTTCGGACGCCGGTCCTGCAGAAACTACGGTGGAGCAGGTGGATCCGGATGAAGTTTCTGTTGAGTCTCAGGGGGAAACTTTGATTTTGCAGGATGTGGCCTCGCAAGAGTCAGGTCAAGCTGAAGGGGCCTCTCAGGTTACTGTTCTCCCTTCTATGCCTAAGGTGGTTAGGCCTTCTGCTACTATTTCTAAGGCTTCTTCTAAGGGCAGGTCTGTTTTGCCTTCCTCTGGTGTCCCTCCAGGTACTTCAGGGTCTGTGCCTAAAAAGCACATGCTTAAAATGGCAGAGGATTTGATTACTTTAATTAGAGGTTCTATGCCCTCTCCTGATAAGAGGCCCAGGGTGGAGCCAGAGTTGGAAAGTTTGGATCAGGCCTCAGATGTCTCAGACTCTTCTGCTGAAGATATTCAAGATTTTCCCCCTTATTCGGATTCTGATGCAGAGGATTCCACTCCTTCTGCTTCTCCTCCAGAGGATTTTTCATTTTCAGAAACTCTGCATTCCATGAGGGAGCATTTTAAGTGGGAAGGACAGGATTTCTCTGATTCACGGAAGAGGCTTAGGGAATTTTTGTTTTTACCACAGCATAGACCCTTGGCTATACCTCCTGTTTTGGATGTTGTTCAAGATGTTTTCTCGGAGGCTTCCCTTAATCCAGATTCTTTGCCTCCTGCCAGTTAAACCGGACAGGTATTACAGGGTGCCTGAGGCTCATAAATATCTGTATAAGAGTCCTAGGGCGGACCCAGAAACTATTAGTCAGGGGCCTAAGGGTGTTAGAGCTTCTGTTGTAAAGAATCCGGTTCCTCTAGATAAGGAAGCTAGAGCTTTGGATAGATGGGGTAAGAAGGTGTATACCTCTTCTACTTTAGCAATGAGGGCTTTAAATTGCCAGTTTCATATGTTGAAATATCAGAATTTCCTCCTTTCTCAGCTAAAATCTAAAGTGGATGCTTTGGCAGAGGGCATAGAGTGTAAAGAATTGCAGGATTTGGTACATGTCTCTGAACAGGTGGGTAAGCATTCTTTGCAGTGTGGTTTTGATGCTGTACAGGCCTCTTCTAGGGTGGCTGCCACTGGTTCAGTTCTTCATAGGCACGCCTGGCTTAAGGATCAGAATTTGTCCGAGCATGTTAAAACTAGAATTCTGGATGCCCCTTTACAGTCTGAAGTTTTGTTTGGTCCCCCTGTGGAGTCGGTTTTGAAGAAAATGGAAGACAAGGCTAAGTCCATGCAGACTGTTAAAGATTTTTTGCAGGTGCAGCCTCCAAAGTTTAGTAGAAATTGGCCTACTAAGGGGTGGACCTACCCTTCTTCTGATTCTCAGTCTAGGGGTAGATCTAGACGTGGCAGGGGCAGAGCTCACAGTACATTCAGGCCTAGAACTTGGAGTTCACCTGCACAATCTGCAGGTGAGGGCAGGGCCAGTCCTTTCGTAAACAGGCCCAATGACCTGCATTTTCAGCTGCCAGATTCTTCTTCCCTGGCAGCTCCTTAGGGAGGAAAGTTAGCACTCTTCAAGCAAAACTGGCTTTTAGTCACCCAGGACAAATGGGTATTGGACATTATAAACCGAGGCTACAAGTTCTATTTCCATACATTGCCTCCTTTCAAAGGCATGCCAGACGTTCCTCCTCGGCAAAGGATAGAGGCTCACAAGCAGATTTCTTTACTTCTTCAAATAGGAGCTATACAGCCAGTTCCTCTGTCAGAAGTGGGACTAGGATTTTATTCTCGCCTGTTTCTAGTACCAAAGAAAGGGAACACGTGGAGACCAATTTTGGATTTATCTATCCTCAACACTTATCTGGACATTCCAAAGTTCAAAATGCTGACGTTACAACAGCTTTTACCTCTGTTGGGAAAAGATCACTGGATGGTAACTCTGGATCTCAAAGAGGCTTATCTTCATGTTCCTATCGGGCCCAGTTGCAGGAGGTACCTGCGTTTTCGGGCTGGAAATTTACATTATCAGTTCTCTGCATTGCCCTTTGGCTTATCTACTGCACCCAGAGTGTTCACAAAGGTTCTGGCTCCAGTGATAGCCTTTTTCAGGTTAAGAGGAATACAGATTTATCCTTATTTGGACGATTGCCTGATTATGGCACAACACAAAGACGAACTTCTGCATCATCTACAGTATGTGATGGTAGTGTTAAGATGCCTAGGGTATTCTGTGAACGAAACAAAGTCCAGTCTAGTACCCTCTCAGGACATGTGCTTTCTGGGTGTGAGACTGAATACAGCTTCCCAGATGGCCTTTTGACCCCGGACAAACAAAGCAGCCTTTCTCTTTATTTCCATCAAATGTCTCTACAGTCCAGGCTGACTGCAAGGACAGTCCTTCAAGCCTTGGGGTTCATGGCATCTTGTATTCTGGTGCTTCCCAATGCCAAACTGCATATGAGGAAGCTTCAATGGTATCTCAAAAATGTATGGACACAACACTGCCAAGATCTAGACACTGTCATTCAGATAATACCTTGCATTCAGAAAGAATTTTTGTGGTGGGCTCAGGAATGTCACCTAAACAAGGGACTCTCTGTGACCCGACCAGAGGCGAGTCAGATTCTAACGACAGATGCCTCGGACAAGGCTTGGGGAGCACACCTCAATGGAAAATGGGTGCAAGACACGTGGCCTGTCAGACTTCAACATTTGCATATCAACTTGAAGGAGATGTTAGCAGTCCAATTTGCATTGATGGCTTTCAAGGATTTACTTCACCCAGGACAGGTGTTGATTCAAACAGACAACACTACTGTCATGTGGTACATCAACAAGCAAGGGGGAACCCATTCGTACCCTCTTTGCAGGCAAGCGATGATTTTGTGGGAGACTGCTCTCAGTTTACACCTCAATCTTCAGGCAAGGTTTCTACCAGGAGCACAGAACTCCTTAGCGGATGTGTTGAGCAGACAAATTGTGGATCCTCACGAGTGGAAACTGGATCCTCATGTGTTTCAAAAGTTGACAGTGTTATGGGGGACTCCAGACATAGATCTGTTCGCTTCTCCACTAAATTACCAGTTGCCAAAGTTTTGCACAAAACTGTTTCATCCCACAGCTTGGAAGGTGGATGCTCTATCATTCAGTTGGAGCAATCTTCATGTCTATGCCTTTCCACCTCTGCTTCTCATTCCCAAGGTACTTCTGAAGGCCAGAATAGACAAGCCATCCATGATTCTGATAGCGCCGGATTGGCCTCGACAGCACTGGTACCCACTACTGAGGAGTTTGGTATGGGAGCCTCCATGGCCTCTGCCTTTGATTCCGCATCTTTTGTCTCAGGAGGGCAATCACTTCCTCAATGTCAAGATTCAGTCTCTGCATCTCACAGCCTGGCATGTTCTGTTTTAGACCCTGGAGGGTCTCAGCTTCCAGAACAAGTTTTGAATGTTATTTTGGAGGCCAGAAGGCCTAGTACAAGGAAAGTTTACGCTGATAAATGGAGGAGATTTTTTCTTTGGAGCAAAGCGAAGGACTTTGATGTTTCCAAGCCTGATTTAAGTGTTTCTCTTCAATATCTTACTGAGTTATTGGACAAGGGTTTGTCTTTTTCTCCTCGATAAAGGTTCATGCTGCAGCCATTTCTGCTCACTATGACTGTGACCCTCCTTTATTTTCCCATCCTTTGTTTAAGCAATTTCTTAGAGGGGCAAAGAACATAAGACCCCCACGTAGAGCTCCTACTCCTGCTTGGGATCTCAATTTTGTGTTGGAAAAGCTTACTCTACAACCTTTTGAGCCTGCAGCTACTGCAGAGTTAAAGTATTTATCATGGAAGACTGCTTTTTTGTTGGCCATTACCTCTGCAAGAAGGGTTTCTGAATTACAGGCCCTTATGGCAGTGGAACCTTTCCTGATTTTTCATAAGGATAGGGTATCTTTGCGTACTAATCCTTCCTTTATGCCTAAAGTGGTTTCTAGTGTGGCCTTGAACCAAACTATTCATTTGCCTACTTTTATGCAAACCCCCAAAATAAAGGGAGAAGATTTTGCATACTTTGGATATTCACAGGCAGTTACGTTATTATTTGTGCAGAACCAAGGGGTTCAGGCAGTCTCAGCAGTTGTTTGTTTCTTTTGCTTTGGGTTCTCAGGGAAAACCTGTTTCAAAACAAACTATTTCTAAATGGATTGGGTTTTGTATTTCTTTCTGTTATTCCCATCATGGTAAGGAGATTCCGGCTGGAATCAGACCTCATTCCACTAGAGCTACTGCCACTTCTACTGCCTTTCTAAGGGGGGTAGCTACAAAAGATATTTTGGAAGCAGCCACTTGGAGTTCAGTACATTTTCCAGGCATTACCACCTTCCTCTTTATTCTAAGTCTAGGGCTGGATTTGCCACTGCAATATTACAGGGCATTTTAGCAGCCCCTAATGCTTTATGATTTTGCCATCCTCCCTTTACGTCTGCTTTGGGATTCTACCCATATGTAAGGACTGCAGCAATGTGAGATGAAGAACATAGTACAGTTTTGTACCTACCATAAATGTAGATGTTCGAAGATCCACATTGCTGCAGTCCAATTTACCCTCCCTCCTTCCCCTCTGTAGTTTAGCATGGTTATATGGTTTGGGTGATGGTTGTTGTTGGGCATGTTTTTGGGAGGTATCCTGTTTTTGGGCTGTGTCCTTTCTTTTTAGGGCCTTGACATCTGGGGCAAGAAAAGACTGAGGATATGACGTTGGTCATGCGCTTTTATACCCTGACGCTCTGATGTTAGATTTGAGCGCCCATGACCGACGTCAGCCTAATACTTTGGTATTCAAGCCGACCGAGGACAGCGGACTACCCATATGGAAGGACTGCAGCAATGTGGATCTTCGAACATCTACATTTATGGTAGGTACAAAACTGTACTTTCCTCCTCTTCAAAAGCAGGGAGTGCAAACACACCCCCATATGGTTAAGAACTCACAATGACTTTACACTTTCACCCCCTCCCTCTGCCCACCTGCTCTTGCCCCTAGGAGGATAACTCTCCTTTCACACAGGCAATAAGCAAACATTACCAACGACCGCTGGGTCCTCAACATATAGTGTCCCAGGGATACAAATTTTATTTCCATACTCTGCCAACCCCAAAAGGGTTCCCAGATCTTCCCCCAAACCAGTAAGCAGAGACCAAAAAGCAAATCCTTTCCCTGCTGTCTGAGGGCAATAGAGCATGTTCCTGCAGAACAGATAGGCCAAGGTTTCTACTCCAGACTCTTCCTGGTACCCAGAAAAGAGGGCACATGGTGCCCTTTCCTCTATCCATTTTAAACACCTTTCTGGTGATACCAAAATTCAAAATGCTCACCCTCCAGCAGTTTCTCTCTATGCTTTCCAAGGATGCTTGGTTAGCCACCCTAGACCTAAGAGGCTTACCTACACACCCAAATCAGGGAATGATGCAGGCAATATCTACGTTTCAGGGCAGGATCACTGCACGTTCAGTTCTCTGCGCTTCCCTTTGGCCTATCCACTGCTCCCACAGTTGCCACAAAATGTCTGGCTCCCGTCATTGCTTTTTGCAGACAAAGAAATATTCATATTTACCCATACTTGTACGACTGCCTGATTCAGGCAGCCGGGAAAAGCTGCTAAAGCACCTGACCTTTGCAAAGGACCTGCTGACCTCCCTGGGGTATACGATCAATGAAAAGAAATCCAAACTAGTACCCACATAAAAAATTGTATTCCTGGGAGCAAGCCTGGGCACAGCATCCCAGATGGCATTCCTTACACCAGAAAAACAATCCTACCAGACAGCCTACTTCTCTCAACTAGCCAGCAGGACCCAATTATCTGCAAGGAAAATCCTGCAAGCTCTAGGGTTCATGGCTTCTTGAATTCTACTCATTCCATATGCCAGAGTGCATATGAGGAAACTGCACTGGTACCTAAAAAGCATTTGGTGTCAGCACTTTCAAGACCTGGACACTCTTATACCAGTGATACCTTATCTAAGGAACTATCTTCTTTGGTGGGCAGCAACATGCTACCACAACAAGGGACTTCCCTTCTCACAACTCCTCGCCGCCCAGACCCTCACCACAGACGCATCAGACTATATGCCTGAGGTGCACACCTGGACGGCAGGTGCATTCAGGGCCAATGGAGCCCAAATCAAATACATCTGCACATCAACTAAAAAGAGACGTTAGCTGTTCAGCACGCCCTGACAGCTTTCAGATCCTTAATCTCCACGGGGCGTCTCTACTGATCAAGACTGACAACACCACAGTGATGTGATATACCAACAAGCTGGGAGGGACTCGCTCTTATCCTCTGTGCAGGCTCACCATGACCCTTTGGCACACAGCCTCAGCCATGCAACTCCACCTGTTAGCACAATTCCTGCCAGGCTGTCTAAACTCTCTGGCAGACAGCTTAAGCAGAAACCTGCTAGACCCACATGAGTGGCAGCCAGGCCCAAGAACCTTCACCCTTGTAACCCAGAAATGGGGCACCACGAAGGTCGACCTCTTTGCCTCAGACTCCAATCATCAGCTCAGCAAGTTCTGCACCAGGGAACCTCACAGCAAGGTCTGGAAAGTGGATGCTCTAGCTTCCCAATGGGTAAAGCTCTCTGTGCATTTCCCTCTCTCCCACTCATTTCAAGGGTACTGCTCAAAGTAAGGGAGGAAAAACCATGGACAGTCCTGATTGCCCCAGACTGGCCATGCCAGCACTGGTACCCACTGCTGTGCAGCCTGTCATCCCTACCACCATGGCACATACCTCAGATCCCAACACTCCTGACCCAGAGGAATGGAGATTTTATGCATCTCCAATTGCAGACACTCAGTCTGGTAACATGGCTTATTCTCTGACCTCTACTCAAGCTGCCAGTCTAAGCAAACAAGTTCTAGATGTTATACGCGAGGACAGAAGCCCAAGCAGTAGAAAGTCTTATGCTGACAAGTGGGAAATGTTTTGCTCCTGGATCCAGGCTAAGGGAGCCGGAACGGCACAGCCCTCCCTTCCTCTCAGCCTGGATTACCTGGCAGACCCTATTTCACAGGGGTCTTTTTTTTTTCTTCTATTAAAATTCATGCCTCTGCCATCTTTGATTTCAGCACAGAGCCACTTTTTTTCTCACATCCTCTCATCAAACAGTTCGTAAGAGGGGCTAACAACTTGAGGTCACCTAGAAGAACTCCTACCCCAGCTTGGGACCTAAAGTTTGTGTTGGAAAAGCTCACCTTGCCCCCCCCCCCTCCCCTTTGAACCTGCAGCTTCAGCAGAGTTAACATTTCTTTGAAGATGGCCTTGCTTCTGGCCTTCAGCTAGAAAAGTATCAGAACTACAAGCACTTATGGCTGTAGAGCCTTTCATCATTTTCCATGCTGTGACAGGGTCTTCCTCCGGACTAACCCATCCTTAAAGCCAAAAGTGGTGTCCAGTGTGGCTCTCAACCAATCCATTCATTTGCCCACCTTTTTTCCATAACTCACAAAACAAGGGGGAAAGGATTCTGCACTCTCTAGATGTGCGCAGACAGCTCAGAATATACCTAGACAGGACTAAATCTTTTAGAAAATTGATCAGTTGCTAGTCTGCTTCTCTGCAGGAGTAGAGGGCAAGGCCATATCCAAACCAACAATTTCCAAATGAATAGCACACTGCATCCATTTCTGCTACAAACCGTACAGGAAACCTCCCCCCAAGGGGGTCAGGACACATTCTACCAGAGCAACCTCCACCTCTGCAGCTTTCTTCAGAGGGGTCCCCACCAGGGACATCCTGGAGGCTGCCACATGGAACATCTAAGTATCTTCACCAAGCATTGCCACCTGCCTATCTTCTCCAAATCCAGGGCAGGCTTTGCCACCTGCCTATCTTCTCCAAATCCAGGGCAGGCTTTGCCACCGTGGTCTTGCAGGGCATCCTAGCCAGCCCCAAGTCGTCTTGACTGCCTCCACCCTTTTCTTCAGCTTTGGGAATCAACCCAAATGTGATGACTGCAACAGTGAAACACGAAGAACATAGTACAGTTGTGTACACTTACCATAAATGTATATGTTTAAGTGTATTCACTGTTTCAGTCCTGATTTCCCTCCCTTCATCCCCCTTGTGTTCTTTCTCTCATTACAAGGGATTTTAGGTATTTACTTTACTGGTGGTGTTTTTCCTCCATAACCTAGCTCCCTATTGGGGGCTCCTGACAGGGCAAGAAAAACTGATGTAATGGCATCGGGAGCAACAGCAACTGACGCAGAAATACTAAGCCTTTGGTATTCGGGCCAACTGAGGGCTACCCTGACAGGGATAACCCAAATGTGATGACTGCAAAAGTGAATACACTCTAACATCTACATTTATGGTAAATGTACACAACTGTACTTTCTAAGCCACCCCCTTATGGTAAGAACTCACAATGACTCGCCTATGCCCACCTTCATGTACTTCTAGGAGGAAAACTCTCCTTTCACTCAAGCACCTGGGCCACCATTATCAAGGAGCAATGGGTTCTGAACGTTGTGTCTCGGGCATAGAAATTCTCTTTCCACACCCTTCCAACCCCAAAAGGGTTCCCAGCGCTACCACCAAATCAGTGTGCAGAGGCTCAAAAGCAAATCCATTCCCTGCTTTCCTTGGGGGCAGTAGAGCACTTTCCTGCAGAGCAGATAGGCCAAGGCTTCTACTCCAGACTTTTTTTCTGGTGCCCCATCCTCGATCTATCCATTTTAAACACTTTTCTGGTGATCTCAAAATTCAAAATGCTCACTCTCCAGCAGCTGCTATCCATGCTCTCCAAGGATGCCTGGCTAGCCACCCTGAACCTAAAAAGAGGCCTACCTCCACATTCCTCTCAGGGAGTCCTGCAGAAAATATCTCTGCTTCAGGGCAGAATCTCAACACTTCGGTTCTCTATGCTTCCCTTTGGCTTAATCTACTGCTCCGAGTTTTCACCAAATGCCTGGCTCCAGCCATTGCCTTTTGCAGACAGACATATTCAAATTTACCCCTACTTACGTGACTGCCTTATTCAGGTAGACAGCCAGGAAAAGTTGCTCAAAGACCTAGACTTTGTAAAGGACCTACTAACCTCCCCAGAGTACACAATCAATGAAAAGAAATCCAAACAGGTACCACCAAAAGGATAATCTTCCTGGGAGCAAGTCTGGACACAGCATCCCAGATGGCATGCCTTACACCAGAGAAATATATTTTCCAATCTGCTTACTTCTCTGAAATGGCCACCAGGCCCCAGCTTTCTGCAAGGAAAATTCTAAGCCCTAGGGTTCATGGCCTCTTGCATACTCTTCATTCCATATGCCAGACTGCATATGAGGAAACTTCAGTGGTACCTAAAGAGCCTTTGGTGACAACATTCACACAAGATCTGGAAACTATTCTGCCTATTATTCCTTGCCTGAGGATGTAATTTCATTGGTGGGCAATAGCCTGCTCCCACAACAAGGGACTGCCCTTCTCACACCCTGCCACCCAGACATCACCACAGACACATCAGACTGTGCTTGGAGTGCACACCTGGACAGTGGGTGCATACAGGGGCAATGGAACCCGCAGCAACTCCCCCTCCACATCAATCAAAAAGAGATGATGGCTGTGCAGCAGGTCTTCATAGCTTTCAAACCCTTTCTCTCTCCGGGGTTCTGATCAAAACAGACACCACTGTGATGTGGTACATCAACAAGCAGGGAGGGACTCCCTCCTACCTGCTGTGCAGGCTGGCCATGACCCTTTGGTTCCCAGCCTCTTCCATGCAGATGCACCTGTTTGCACAATACCTACCAGGCGCTCTCAACTCTTTGGCAGACCAATTACGCAGAAAGCTAATGGATCCCCACGAGTGGCAGCTCAACAGAAATGCCTTCTTCTTAATAGGTCAGAAGTGGGGAACCCCGGAGGTCGATCTCTTTGCCTCCCACGTCAACCATCAGCTCAGCAAATTCTGCACCAGGGAGCATCACTGCATGGCTTGGAAAGTGGATGCCTTGTCCTTCCCCTGGGTAAACCTCTCTGCGGTCTGTGCCTTTCCTCCTCTACCTCTCATTTGCAGGTTACTGCTCAAAATAGGGGAGGAAAACCCAAGGACCATTCTCATAGCTCCAGACAGCACTAGTACCCCATTGCTGTGCAGCCTGTACCCACTGCCTCCATGGAATCGTCCTCAGATTCCAAACCTCTTAACCCAGAGGGAAGGGGAATTCATGCACCCCCAATTGCAGACAGTTTGGCAGCTTGGCTTATACCCTGACCAATCTGCCATCCTCAGTAAACAGGCTCTGGATGTGGTCAGAGAGGCCAGACGCCCTAGCACCAGAAAGTCTTATGCAGATAAATGGAAGAAGGTCTGCACCTGGATCCAGGCTAAGGGGGCCAATACTTCACAGCCCTCCATCCCTCTCATCTTGGAGACAGCTGTCTCTTTCTCCTCTAAAATTCATGCCTTTGCTATTTCTGCTCATTTTCCCACTGAGCTGCCTCTTTTTTCACACTCTGATTAAACAGTTCCTCAGAGGGGCTAGCAACTTGAGGCCCCGCAGAAGGGCACCAACACCAGCCTGGGACCTTAACTTAGTCTTGGAAAAGCTCACCTTGCCCCCTTTGAACCAGCTTATTCTGTAGAGCTGAAATTTCTCTCCTGGAAGGCAGCCTTCCTCCTGGCCATCATTTCAGACAGAAGAGTCTCTGAGCTGCAAGCACTCATGGCTGTGGAACCCTTCATCTTCCATGCAGACAGGGTATCCCTCGGAACTAATCCATCCTTCATGCCCAAGGTGGTGTCCAGTGTGGCTCTCAACCAATCCATCCATTTACCCACCTTTATTTTCCACTGGTGGGGTTCTATCACCAGAACTTGGCCTCCTGCTTTGGGGGCTCCTGACAGGTTAGGGCAAGAAAAATTGATGCAATGGCATCGGATGCCTTCCTTTATACCATTGACGTCAGTCTTCATGTGACAGCAACTGACGCAGAAGTACTAAGTCTCTGATATTCAGGCTGGCCGAAGGCTACCATGGCCGGGATAAACAAATGTGATGACTGCAACAGTGAATTCACTCCAACATCTACATTTATGGTAAGTGTACACAACTGTGCTTTTTGGCTGCTTTGTTAAATGCTTTTTCCCATGCCTCTTAAGCTCCTGATTCTCTTCCTCCTGCTCCCAAGAAGCCTGATAGGTTTGATAGGATGCCTGCTAGCTGTAACGTTTTGTATAAATGTCCTGCTGCTTCTGGGTCCGGCATCGGCTGATGTCGCCCTTTCCCTGACGTCAGAGCGCCTGGGGTATAAAAGCGTCAGCCGAAGCCATCTTCAGTCTTTCTTGCTGCGCGGCGCCGGAAGCAGAAGCAGTTCGCAAGTGTCGGCCAGCTCCTGTGTTTTCAGCTACTGAAGTCTTCAAAAAAGCTAAGTACCCCGTTGGGGACCTTTTCTTGCCTCAGCCGATGTCAGATAAAACTGTAAAAGTTAATAATTGTTTAACTTGTGGGAAACAAATACCTCATAAGGACTTCCACTCTTACTGCTTACCCTGTCTAGGCCCAGAACACAATTTCTCGGCCTGTACAGCTTGTGCTTCTTTCAATAAACGCACTCTTAGGCGTCGGTCAGAGTTTGCACAGGATTATTTTGGGGAAGATTTCTGTTATATCATGCCGTCGGAGCTTCCGACAGCGCATTTACCTAAACAACGGAAGGATAAGGACCGACACCCGCGGTCTCGGCCGACACCACGCTTAGGCCTGCCGCGAGTGTCTCGGTCTCTTTTGAGCCGGTTTCACAACCGCTACAGACCGACGACACCGTGCCACCGGTTACTTCGGTACCGGAGGCCAGCTCGGTGCCGGTTTCTGATCTCCCCTCTGAGACCGTAGCCCAGGATATTTCTGACTCAATTCCAGTGGATAAGACTACTCCAGCACGTGGGGCTGCCAGGCCTCCAGTGTCTATGTCCATTAAGGCCTACACACGTGCTAAGGCTGCCAAACAGGCTAAGTCTCTCCCTCCAAGATCTGTTTCTCTGGGATCCACTTCTGGTTCTCAGATTTTAAGTTTAGCTGAGGACCTTATTTCTTTAATTAGGGGTTCTCAGCCACATCCAGATAGAGGCTCTCAGCCACCTTTTGTCAAGTGGCCTAGGGTTGAGCAGGTAGATCCCCAGTCATCCGATGAGGCCTCAGGTGATTCTGCACATTCAGACTACCAGGAGGAGTCCTTCCCGGCCTACGAGGATTCTGATGCGGAGGAATCCATTCCCTCTGCTTCTCCTCCTGAGGAGTTTTCCTTTGGGGAAACGCTTCATTCCATGAGGAAACACTTCAAATGGCAAGGCCAAGAATACTCAGATTCTAGGAAAAGGTTAAGGGAATTTTTAAAGCTACCTCAGCATAGACCCTTAGCTATTCCTCCAGTTTTAAATGTTTTAGATGATATGTACTTAGAATCTAGTGTTTCCCCTGACTCCCTCCCCCCCTGCTCCTGTCAAGCCAGACAGGTACTACAGGGTCCCAGACACACATCAATTTCTATACAAGGGCCATACTGCTGACCCTGAAACTATTTCTCAGGGGCCTAAAGGGGTTTCCTCCACTACTGCTAAGAATCCACTTCCTTCGGAAAGAGATTCTAGGGCTTTAGAAAGGTGGGGCAAGAAAGTATATACATCTTCCACCCTTTCTATGCGAGCATTAAATTGTCAATTTCATATGATTCAGTATCAGGAATACATGTTGGATGACTTGCAAAAGAAATTAGCTTCCCCTGAACCATTAGATTGAAAGAGGTTACAGGAATTGGTTCATAATACTCAGCAGGTTAGCAACCATTTCCTTCAGTGTGGATATGATGCATTGGAAGCTTCATGTAAAGCAGCAATGACAGGTGCGGTCATATGCAGACATGCTTGGTTAAAGGAACAAACATTGCCAGACCATGTGAAAATTAAGCTTTTGGACGCACCACTAGAGAAACATAAGCTGTTTGGTGCTACTGCACAAGAGGTTTTAAAGAGAATAGAGGAAAAGGCAAAATCAGTGCAAACAGTCAAAGATTTCCTCCAGGTACAGCCTCCAAGATTCAGCAGGAATTGGCCTTCTAAGCATTGGGCCTTTCCAGACACAGACAAATTTCAAAGAGGCAAAAACAGACGTGGCAGAGGTAGAGGGCAAACTAGGGGCTCCTACATAGGATGCCAATGGCAGCCTCCGAACCAGAGAGGTGGGGCAGGACCTTCCACTGCTCCGCAGGGACAATCTCAATGACTTGACTTTGACTCCGCCATCCAGGGCTCAATTAGAAGCACCTTTGGGCGGAAAATTATCTTTATTCTCACAAAATTGGCACAATATTACAAAAGACAGATGGATATTGGACATAATAGACAAAGGATACAGATTTCATTTTCATACACTACCAACAAGACATGGCAGGCCAAACCTGCCACCAAATCAAAGGGCAGAGACATTCAAACAAATAACAAACCTACTTCAAATAAGAGCAATACAAAAGGTTCCTTCTGCAGAACAATGCCAAGGATTTTATTCAAGACTGTTCCTTGTTCCAAGAAAAGACAACCAATGGAGACCCATTCTGGACTTGTCCGCACTGAATACTTACCTTATTGTGTCAAAATTCAAAATGCTGACTTTACAGCAACTCCTTCCCATGCTGGGCAAGGGGTCTTGGCTGGTAACTCTGGACCTCAAGGAGGCATACCTGCATGTCCCAATCAGACAAAGTTGCAGAAGATACCTCAGATTTCTTGCAGGCTCAGAGCATTATCAATTCTCAGCATTGCCCTTTGGCTTATCTACTGTGCCCAGAGTGTTCACGAAATGCCTGGCATCAGTAATTGCACATTGCAGACTCCAGGGGATACAAATATACCCTTACCTGGACGACTGCCTTATACAAGCGGACAGCCAACAAGCCTTGTTAAAAAAAACTTGGACTATGTTATTCACCTACTGCAGGCCTTGGGATACACAGTCAATATTCAAAAATCAAGTCTCGTACCATCCCAATAAATACCTTTCCTGGGTGCCACACTGGACACAAACACCCAGATGGCGTTTCTGACAAAAGAAAAACAAAAACAATTACCAGAATACTTCAGAAAATTAGCAACACACACCCAGATGACTGCAAGGAAAATCCTGCAGGCCCTGGGTTTCATGGCATCTTGCATTCTTCTGATTCCACACGCAAGGCTGCATATGAGGAAACTACAATGGTATCTAAAAAGTCTATGGTCTCAACACAGCCACAGCCTGGAAGCATTGATCCCACTCATTCCATGCCTTCAAAAGGAATTCCTGTGGGGGGCTCAAGCAAGCCAGATAAACAAAGGTCTGCCTTTCAGCAAGCCTCATACAAGTCAAACCATAACAGATGCCTCAGACCATGGATGGGGGGCGCACATGGAGGGCAGATGCATCCAAGGACAATGGACACAAAGAAAAGCACCTGCACATCAACCAAAAAGAAATGCTGGCAGTGATGCATGCAATCAAGGCCTTCGAAAAGTTCATGCATCAGGGCCATCTACTAATAAAGACAGACAATACCACAGTTATGTGGTACATAAACAAGCAAGGAGGTACCCATTCCTACCCTCTTTGCAGACTGGCAGTGAATCTCTGGGATATTTCCCTACAATTGAAAATAGAGCTACAGTCCCAGTTTGTACCAGGGAAGGACAATGTTCTGGCGGACAGCCTAAGCAGAAACATCATGGATCCACACGAATGGATGTTGCATCCAGACATTTTCTTGCAAATAACTCAAGCATGGGGAAGGCCGGACATAGATCCTTTTGCCTCCCACCTCAATCACCATCTGAAAAAGTTTTGCACAAGGACATACCATACTCAAGCATGGACGGTGGACGCTCTCTCCTTCAGTTGGAACTCTCTAACACTATATGCCTTCCCACCTCTTCCTTTGATGACCAAGGTGTTACTAAAGATCAAGACAGAGCAACCGAAAGTCATACTGATAGCTCCAGACTGGCCAAGACAACACTGGTACCCACTGCTACGGAGCTTGACGCACACCAATCCGTGGCTCCTTCCTCAAAGGCCACTTCTGACACAGCACAATTACAGGACACTACACCCCAGCTTGAAAACATTGAAGCTGACAGCTTGGAGGATTCCATGACTATTCCTCAGGATACACTTTCCAAAAGGGTAAAAGATATCATCCTGGAGGCGCGCAGACCTTCCACTAGAAAAACATACTCAGCAAAATGGAAGAGATTTCTTATCTGGAACAGCAAAAAGGGTCAAGACCCATCAGTGATGAGCATTCCACAGATCCTAGAATATTTGGCTGAAATGCTCCACAATGGCCGTTCATATTCTTCCATAAAAATACATGCTTCAGCAAGATCTGCCAAATATAACACTGATCCGCCTGTATTTTCTCACCCATTGCTAAGACTGTTTCTAAGAGGTATAAAGAACATCAACCCTCCAAGGAAACCACCAGTGCCTGCATGGGACCTCAACTTCATGCTGGAAAAATTAACTCTTCCTCCCTTTGAACCAGCAGCATCTTCAGAGTTGAAATTTCTGTCTTGGAAGACCGCTTTCCTTCTGGCAGTAACCTCAGCAAGAAGAGTCTCTGAGCTACAGGCCCTTATGGCAATACAACCATTACTCATTTTTCATCAGGACAGAGTTTCTTTGAGAACCAATCCGTCATTCATGCCAAAGGTGGTATCCAGGGTGTCCCTGAATCAAGCTATTCACCTGCCTACCTTCTTTCCCAATCCTCAAAATAAAGGAGAGAGACTTCTGCACACCTTGGACATACACAGACAGTTGCGCTACTACTTGGACCGAACAAAGTCTTTCAGAAAATCTGACCAGCTTTTTGTAGCTTGTGCTGCTGGATTGCAGGGAAAAGCAATTTCCAAACAGACAATTTCTAAATGGATTGGAAATTGCATTCGATTCTGCTACTCTTTTCATGGAAAAACTGTGCCAGCTGACATCAGGCCACATTCCACCAGAGCTACAGCCACCTCCACAGCCTTTTTAAGAGGAGTGGCAACAAAGGACATTTTAGAAGCTGCTACATGGAGCTCCGTGCATACATTTTCCAAACATTACAACCTGTCTTTATATTCCAGATCCAGAGCAGGGTTTGCTTCTGCAGTCCTGCAGGGCATTTTAGCTACACCATCTTTGTCTTAGTGCCTACCACCCCCAGGTTGGCTATGGTATTCAACCCATATGTCAGGACTGCAGTTGCATCCTTGAAGGACATAGTACAGTTTTGTACCTACCATAAATGTAGATGTCCGATAGGTATGCAACTGCAGTCAGGTTTTCCTCCCACCTACCCCTCTGTGGTACTCTTTTGGGTTTCTACCCCTCATTTTAGCTACCTGGGGTAGTCTTTTATGGTGTATTTGTTTTTATGTTGTTGTACTTGTCTGGAATTTTTTCTCTGTTTTCAAAATTTAGCCTTCCTTAGAGGGCACCTGGCATCTGGGGCAAGAAACACTGAAGAAGATGGCGTCGGCTGACGCTTTTATACCCCAGGCGCTCTGACGTCGGGGAAAGGGCGACATCAGCCGATGCCGGACCCAGACTTTGGAATCCGGCCGACCGAAGGGCTGCCTGAGGCAGGACAACCCATATGTCAGGACTGCAGTTGCATACCTATCGGACATCTACATTTATGGTAGGTACAAAACTGTACTTTACTGCCTTCTGGTAAAGACAGTAGAACCATAGAAAGGCTAGGTAAGAAGGTTTACACCTGAGATATCCTGGCTTTTAGGGCTATTAATTATCAGACCCATATGTCCAGGTATGTGTTGGCTCTCCTTTCTCAGGCTTGTCAGCTTATTTGTTATCTCCCTGATTCTGAGGGTAAAAATTCTGCTCTTTCTTTGCTAGGGATTTCCTCCCAAGTGGTTTGTCATTCTGGCAGTTGTAGTTATGATGCAGCAGATTCCTCTTCAAGGGCTGCTGCTTTTGCCTCAGTAATGGGAGTGTTCTTGGCTTAGGCTTCAGCCTTTATCTGATGATATCAAGGCAATGTGTTTGGGGAAGCAGCTGCTGGTTTGTCTCTTCACGGTAACGGGAAGGCCTTACAGGAACTCAAACATGCCTTTGTTTCTCCTGTGCCTAAATTTCAAAGAAACTACCCCAATAAGCCAGCCTTTGTTCATAAGCATTCTCGCCCTCCATCTTAGGGTAAAGAGTAACAAGCAGGTTCCTGTTGCTAAGGCTACTCAAACCAGTTACTGTATGACTGTCCATCTCTTCTCAGCCACATTCCTGTCTTAACCTTTCTCTTTTTCTTCCTGTTTGGCTTCAAATTAATCAGGATTCGTGGGTTCTGTCTTATTATTCACCAGGGATACTTCATGGTGTGGAAATCCCATCCCCCTTTATGGGCATTTCTCAGCCTCCTCAGAACAACTGCCTTTCTTCCCCAGATGTTCTTCGAGACCTTTTGACTATGGGTACTATTCAGGAGGTACCTGTGTCACAAAGGAGGAGGGTTTTTTCTCAAGAATGTTTCTAGTGCTAAGAAAAGACGGTACTTGGAGACCGGTTCAGTTCTAGATCTCTCTCATAGAAACACTTTTCTGAATGTGCCCTCATTTTGGATATTGTCCCTTCAGAGTCTGTTTCCTCTCTTAATCCCTCAGGCTTATATGGTTTCTCTAGATGTCAAGGATGCTTATCTCCACATTCCGATTAATCCTCTTTTGAGGAAGTTTTTGTGTTTCTCTGCTTCCTGGCATTTTCAGTTCTCTGCTTTGCCCTTTGTCCTTTCTGCTACCCCAAGGGTGGTCATTATATGCCTCGCTTCTATGATTTGCTTTTTTGCAGGCTTCAGGGGATCCAGATTGACAATCTGCTGATTCAGGCATCCTCGTCAGAGATTCTTTTGCAAAATATTAATTTTGCCATTCCCCTCCATCAGAGCCTGTGGTTCACAGTAAACTTCAAAAAGTCTTCTCTGACTCCTTCTCAGGATCATGTTTTTTTGGGTTGCAGGATTCAGCCAGTGGCCATGTTCTGTCTCCTTCAGAGGCCTTAACTCTCATTTCCCTCTTTCAGACCTGTCTTCTTCTGCCCTCCTTTACAGCCCTGGAGTTTTTGATAGCTCTGGGTTTAATGGCAACCACCATTCCTATGCTTCCTTGGCCAAACTCCACATGAGAGAGTTTCAGTGGTCTCTGAAGTTAGTGTGGCTACAGCATGCACATCCTCTAGACTTTGTAGTTCCTCTTCCGTGTTTCAAGAAGGAACTTCTCTGGTGGATCCAACAGTTGTCTCCAGATCCATGGCTTCCTTTTCATCCCACTCTTCCCCCTCAGGAATTAACAGATGTGGGATGGGGAGCAGTTTTTGGCTCCCTAAAGGTACAGGAGGTGTGGTTGCCTGTTTAGCAGTAGTACATCATAGGGATGAGAACTCGTATGCTGGTTTTACAGGCTTTTCACCCTGCCCTCTCCAGGGCCTCTCAAGGTATTCACAGGCAATACCACAGTGATGTGGTATATAAACAGAGGGAGGAACAAGATCTTACCTTCTTAGCCAGTTGGCATTCCTATTCTGGGATCTTGCTGTCAAGTGACTCTTTAGGCAGTTTGCATCCCTTCCAGACAGAACATTGTGGCAGACTCTGAGTAGGTCCATTAATCAATCCCATGAGTGGATGCTTTACGGGGATGTGTTTCTGGACATTGTCCACTAGTTGGGTACTCCTGAAGTAGAGTTATTTGGCTCCCTTCTGAACAGACCACTTCCTCTATTTTTGGCCAGTGCCCCAGGTGGTCTTGTCTGGAAGGTAGATGCCCTCTCCTTTTCTTGGAAGGGGTGTTTCTTTATCCATTCCCTCCCCTTCTTCTCATTCCAAAAGTCCCATTCAAAATTCAACAAGATGCTCCCAGAATCTTGTTGGTGAATCTCTTTTGGCTGCTACAGCATTGGTTCCCTCTTTTGGCTGCTACAGCATTGGTTCCCTATTTTGGCTGCTACATCATTGGTTCCCTCTTTTGGCTGCTACAGCATTGGATCCCTCTTTTGGCTGCTACAGCATTGGATCCCTCTTTTGGCTGCTACAGCTTTGGATCCCTCTTTTGGCTGCTACAGCATTGGATCCCTCTTGGCTGCTACAGCATTGGATCCCTCTTTTGGCTGCTACAGCATTGGATCCCTCTTTTGGCTGCTACAGCATTGGATCCCTCTTTTGGCTGCTACAGCATTGGATCCCTCTTTTGGCTGCTACAGCATTGGTTCCCTCTTTTGGCTGCTACAGCATTGGTTCCCTCTTTTGGCTGCTACAGCATTGGTTCCCTCTTTTGGCTGCTACAGCATTGGTTCCCTCTTTTGGCTGCTACAGCATTGGTTCCCTCTTTGGCTGCTACAGCATTGGTTCCCTCTTTTGGCTGCTACAGCATTGGTTCCTCTTTTGGCTGCTACAGCATTGGTTCCCTCTTTTGGCTGCTACAGCATTGGTTCCCTCTTTTGGCTGCTACAGCATTGGTTCCCTCTTTTGGCTGCTACAGCATTGGTTCCCTCTTTTGGCTGCTACAGCATTGGTTCCCTCTTTTGGCTGCTACAGCATTGGTTCCTCTTTGGCTGCTACAGCATTGGTTCCTCTTTGGCTGCTACAGCATTGGTTCCCTCTTTTGGCTGCTACAGCATTGGTTCCCTCTTTTGGCTGCTACAGCATTGGTTCCCTCTTTTGGCTGCTACAGCATTGGTTCCCTCTTTTGGCTGCTACAGCATTGGTTCCCTCTTTTGGCTGCTACAGCATTGGTTCCCTCTTTTGGCTGCTACAGCATTGGTTCCCTCTTTTGGCTGCTACAGCATTGGTTCCCTCTTTTGGCTGCTACAGCATTGGTTCCCTCTTTTGCATTTATCCAAGGGCAGTCATAACAAGTTACCTCACAGGGCAGATCTAGTCACACAAGACAAGGGATCTCTCATCCATCCCCACTTGTTCACTCTTCAACTGACACTGTGGGTGGTAGGAATTTGATTCCACATAGGCACCTTTTTTTTTTGAGGACATGCTGAGGGTCCTGCAGGAGGCGAAGAAGCCCACTACTAGGAAATCCTACTTGGCCAAATGGAAAAGGTTTTCTGTTTGGTCTCTCTCGTAACCTGGACCCACTTACTGTGGATGTTCCTTTGGTTCTCTCATGTGTCAGTTATTCAGTGCTGGTTTGGCGTTTTCTTTTAAGGCTCACTTATTGGCCATCTTTGCTTGTCTGCCTTTATGTCCTCCTTTTGCTTCTGGATTTGAGACTAAACTATTTCTTAAAGGCATCCTTCATATGAGACCTCCCATGAAACCCGTTTCTCCTCCCTGGGATCTTAAATTTGTTTTGGAGAAGTTGACTCTGGCTCCCGTTGAGTCTGCTGCTTCAGCTTTTTTGCAACATTGTTCTTGGAAGACTCTTCTTTTCTTGGCCATTGTGTCTGCTAGATGGATGTCTGAGCTTCAGACCCTTTGGCTTTTCCTCCTTTTTTGATTATTTCATAAGGATAGAGTGTACTTCCTTACTAATCCTTTTTATGCCCAAGGTGGTTAATGAGTTGTCACAATAATGTCTATTGACTTGCCTACTTTTTCCCCTGTCCGCAGTCTGACAACGAGAGGGTGCTACGTCCTTTGGATGTGCATAGACAGCTCAGATTTTATTTGGTTAAGACTAAGGCTGTCAGAAAATCTGATGAGGAGTTTCTTTTCATTCTAGGTTCTTAGGATTAGCTGTATCCAAGCAAACTATTTCTTCTTGGATTTCAAAGGCGGTTTCTTTTTGTTATACTTTTCATAAAAGCCTTCCTTTTTGTAAAGACTCATTCTACTAGAGCTGTGGCTTCTAGTACTCCCCCCCCCCCCCCCCCCAAGGGGTTGGATACAAATTTTCTTCTTGAAGCAGCTACGTGGACTTCTGTGCATACTTTTACCAATCACTACAAGTTGGATGGTATCTCCAGAGCTAGAGCTAGTTTTCTTAGGGACATTCTTCATGGCTTCTTAGCCCAAGTTTCTTCTTGAGCACTCTCCCATAGGTTAAGAATACTGTAACTGGTGAATGGAAGGACATAGTACAGTTGTGTGAAGTCTTACCATAGCAGTAATGCCCTTCACTGTTGCAGTGTTCACTCCCTCCATGCATCCCCCTAGTTTCTTTTCCTGCAGGATGTACTGGTTACCTCTTGGGTTTCCCTAGACTGGTGTTTCTACTGGGGAATCCTTTCTGATGGTGGTATATCTGGATGTCACCTTTATGCCCTACGCTACACGAGAGCATGTGTGTGATGCTTGGTGTACCTTAAAGCAGCAGTAGGCTTTGGTATTCTGTCCAGATGTCATGCTTCCCACGGCAGGGAATCCCATAGGTTAAGAATACTGTAATAGTGAAGGGAAGGACATCTACTGTTATGGTAATATTTTACACAACTGTACTTTTGTAACCTGTTATAAGTTCTTGGAAATAATAATCCGTTAACAGCCCCTTGTTTGGAGTGAAAGCGTTGACATCTTAGAAATATTTGGCAGGGCCCGTTAGTACTGCAGTAAATGGACAGCCTTAGAAATCTGAAATTCAGCTGCTCTATTTTGTTCAGATGTATAGCCACTTTGAGAACATACACAAATCAGGATGATTCAGGTAAAAAAATAAAAAGTGACCAGGTCGCAGAAGCATTGGAAGTTGCCTCTCACTGCTATGGCTTGCACTACAGCCATTAACAAAAAAATCTTGTGTATGGGATGGCTTCTGTAAAGTGGACTGCAAATGAATTCTAGTAGCAAGACCTAGGATCTCATTAATATGGCAGGCCAGCATGGCAGCCATTTTCTGGAAAAGCATATTAAAATACAGCAAGAAGTACTTGAAGTGATTGTTGTGAGTAACATAGCTCATAATGCAAAGATTCTGTGAAAAAAAAATTCAGGCCTGAATTTTCCTTTAATAAAATAAGTTGAGCACTTACTGGAAATGACAGTGCAGTTGCAATAATGCACTGCAGGTTTGTGTTGAATGATACCTGGCAGATTAATGCTCAGCTTTGACTTTTGTTATGAGGCTCCCTAGTTGCAGTAGTATTTGCTCTCTCAGGCTTCATTGATAAAATACTTGTCATTGACAAACTATGAGGCTATACTCAAAGTAGCTTAAAGAGTTGTTTACCACTGGCTTTATGCATTGCTAATGTATTTTTCTGTATTGTTGCTGCTGTTGATCTGTAAATGGGACATCACTTTGACTGTTTCATCACCAACCAGCATTCAAATTAAGCAGAATGAGTATGTGTCATTGATGTCAGATTCTGAATTCTGGCAGGGTAGTAATAAATGTTTTACAGATAAGGTAATTAATGTTAACTTTTTTTTTTGTAGAGAATGTCCATTGTAGATTGTCTAAAAGTTCATGAGCCCAAATTCCGGAAAGATTTTGATTCAGCTCCTCTTTGTTTACGCTACAAGTATGAAGATGAGGTAAATGTCTGAAATATTGCATTTATTCATTAGGCGACATGTAGTGAATCCAGTTTTGTGACTGATGCTCTAGTGATTTTATTTATTTGTATTACTGTGTACATCTTCCTTTCACTTGCTGTTTTAAAGCATATCAGTATTGCATGCTTCAGCCCCTGTAGGTTTGCTGGCATTTAAAGTAATGTTAAAACCCATTTCTCTCTGTGGGATGTAATAATGGGTGTGAGTGTGTGACTGCATTTTTTATCCAGCACTTGGAACTGTGAGCAACTAGCTTTTCATCAAAAAGTGGAGAGAGCTAAATTATTTATTTTCAATATTTGTTTTGCTTAAATACTTTAAGTGCACTTGCAGTGACCTGTGTGGTGATGGTAGTTTGTACTTCTGTGCTCTATTCCATTAGATTGCATTTTTTAATTGGCAGTTGTGGGATGATTGTGTTTCTGCATTATTCTGCACTTCTATTTCCATAAGTAGAATTGCTTGTAAATGCTATCTGCTTGTATTTTAAATCCTGCTGGACCAAAGTCTTGTAGATTAATTTGCAGTTGTGGCAGAACTGCATACTACTACTGCTACCAGATTTATATCTTAGTAATGTTTCTGAAAAAGCTCCAGTATTGTCTTTATTTGATTGAATGCCTTTCTATCTAACCTATTTCTAGCAAAGGGCTACCTCCACCCCGTGTCTTGTCTAAGACTTGGGTAGGTGTGGAACTGGGATTAACTAGCTTTTCATCAAAAAGGATAAAGAATTAAATTATTTCAGTTCTTCTTAAATATTTAAATGCACATAGTAGCTCTGTGGTGGTACTTTTACTTTTTTGCTCTGTTCACCTGATTGCATTTTTTTTGTTTGTTCTGGAACCTTAGTTTTGTATTTTAATTAGTAGTTATGGGAAGATTGTGCTTCTGCATTATTCTATGCTTCTAGTTTCACAAGTAGAATTATTTGTAAAAGCTATCTGCATTAATTTTAAAAACTGCTGGGCCAGTGTTGTAGTTTAATTTTATATTTGTGGCACTGCGTACTACTACTACCAGATTTGTGCCTTAATCATTTATTAGTTTTTTTTTTTTCCCATAAAGAGTGTAACTGGTAAATTTCTGCATTGCCTGATGCCTTAACTGCAGTAGAAGTCCGGTAGTGAGAGAATCTTCTGTGCTTCGGTGATTGTATATTCTGCTTCTTTACCTGGTTGCATTCTGTCTGCCCCATCTCCCGCTAACACATTTAAAGGAAAACTCTGCCCTTTTCTGCAGTTTAACTCTATCCTTAGGCTTCTTTTTTCTGTACAGTGTGGTTCCAGTACTGTGTAGTTTCCAGAAACCTGCTTGTACGTTTTAAAATTTCTGTTTCCTTGTATTGGAATCTAAGGGAAAGCCCACCTACTTTTTTTAAGCTTAACATCTCGCATACTTTGCAGAGGAATTTGTCTCCACCTTCATGACGCATCATACACACAGATAAATCTGTAGTTTACTCTGTTGGGTACGGCTGTCAATCTTAGATGGGCGATTAATCCTGCATATGTCTGGAACAAAGCAGCTGATGTGAAAAGAGAACGCTGTGGAACTGTTTCACTGTTTTTATTGCAGAAAGGAGAACTTAACGCTTCCCTTTCATGGCAAAACAAAGCAACGAAATCAGTCAGGGTTTTAAAGGCAGTTGTCACTCATACCTCTCAACATCGTGGAACAAGAAATCTGGACAAAGCCACAAATGGTGGGGGGGGGGATCAAAGGCCAAAATTAGGGACACTTTCTATGTTTAAGACCAACATTTAAAAGATTGATAGAATAGCAGGTTTTGCAATGCATGTATTTTCTCAAGAATATGAAATCTGAAAACCAAACATCTGGTATAATTTTCTGACTTCAGACCTCAATGATTTACCAGAAAACTACAGTTGTATGAGAACAAAACATACGAGTCAAAAGTCTGGACATTCTGTGAAAATCAAGACTGTTGAGAGCTATGTTATCACCTCTTCTGACACATTTAAATAAGCAGCAACACAGTATTGAGATCCTAAGCTATAAATGTTGGTTATTTATGATTGTGTTTATATGCATACCTCCCAACCTCTTAGTGTAGACAGTCTGACATAATGGGGGGGCAACGGTCCGAAAATAGGGACACATTTTAAATATTGCTCTTAGCAAATTAGAAAGTTGCTAGAGTAACAGGATTTGTATTAACTTGCGTTCTGAAATTCAAATTCATGTCATTATTTTATGACTTTAATCCTTGGGTCATCCCAGTGAGTTGTCAAAAAAAAAATTGTTTTTTGAGGAACAGACCAAAAATATGAGGTGAAAATCTGTTCAGTCGAGAGGTATGTTTATCTTTTAAGATGACTTAAAAGTATCAAAGATTTCTGTGACTTCAGAGAAAAGTCAGAAAAATATTTTTCTTGTAAAGTGTCAACACATTTACTATTTTCAAGCCCCCCCCCCCCCCCAACACACACAGGACAGAACTGCAGAAAGAGACAAATGGCAAACCCTATCAACTAGGTGCACTGATAATGTGCTTTTTTGTGACATCCTCCCAGAAGGGGATACGTAATAATATGTGGAACACGCAGATCCATAGTAAGAGATTCCCACTGGCTTTGAAGTCCATCCTTGCATTGTTAGAGTAAATGAGTATTTTGTAGTCCACAGAGGAAATGTGACTATTGATGGAAATCATAATATACAGCTGAATTTATGATCTGCTCTTGCATAAGAAACATTAAGTACTTTGTTGTATTTGAATGTATGAACACACACACACACACACACACACACACACATGTCCTTCTATTCCAGTGTTGCAGTATTGTACATGTGAGTTTACCCCTCTTCCTTTCCAGTTCGTCCGGCCAGGATTCCAAAGTTTTTCAATCCCTCTAGGTGCGTCAGATGTCTGACATGGCAGCAGGAACGTGGGTCATAAAAGTGATGTCTGCACGCACCAGCCCTCAGAACTTTTCAGCCACCAGTCGTATGCCAGGTGCTCCTGCTTCTCGCGGATGTCAAATTAAGAAAATTCAGATAAGTACCCCGTTGACTATTCTTTCAGTCCTGTTTTTTTATATGGTCTGTTCATGTCCTCCAGAAAGGACAAGTTTGTGTGGTCGGCAGATTCCCCTCAAAGACCCCCCACAATCAGTGCCTCTCTTGTTTAGGTAAGTAACACAACCACACGAACTGCACGATTTGTCAGGCGTTCATACCCAAGACCTTACGTCGCCGCTTGCATGTAGAAAACCAGCAGTTAAAACAAATAGCGTTGGGGATGGAAGTCTCATCTGATGCCCAGTCAGAACCACCTAAGAAGAGGCCCAAGAATATGCGGCCTACTATTTTTGCTGGGCCTCTACCCATTGTTCCTCAGCCTGTGGCCTACATCGGCCTGGCCAAGGATTTGGCCTTCTGCCAGTCTAGCGGATACCTCTGAGGAAGTTGCACAATCTCAAGTGGATGGCACGTCTGTAGAGGTTCTACTGACTTCTGCCTTGGACTCCGGGGGGGTGGGCAACACTCTCTGTGGGCCAGTCAGATTCTGCCAGCTTCCCTACATCCTGACTCTAGGCCTTCGCCCAGTCAGATGCCTGCAAGACCTCTTAAAACATTTATCTTTTACTTCTGAAAGCATGCACGATTGGCAGGCCTTCAGCCAGAGTTTAACGCCTTTATGGACGTATGGCCTACTACAATAGGAACCCGTAGCACTACTCCTCCCCTCCTAAGCCCTAGACCTCTAGTTCCTGATAGGAGGATAGAAGGACTAGAAGAGGAACTGTCAGATTCCTCAGAAGACTCCCTCTCCTACTCCTCACAGATCTCCTCTCCTCTGGGATATGGATCTCGGGAAGAAAGCTCCATTGAACCAGACTCCCCAGTAAGATTTAACCTTTGGGGAAACTGTCAGCAAAATGAAAGACCACTTTAAGTGGGAATCCTCGGACATGACTGAAGTGCAGAAGAGGTTTTATGATCTCATACAGATAGACTCCCCTAGACCTTCTGCTATTCCTTCTATTCTGCCGGCCTTCCTGGATGCCTTCTCCTATGCTTCCATTAATCCTGACTCCCAATCTCCAGCCCCACACAAGGCGGACAAGACTGTACAAGGTTCCTGAGACTCACAAATTTCTGCTTGTGCCCCCCTGGCTGACCCAGCCACTAATCTCCATTTCTACTGATAGGGCCTCCAAACTGCTCCCTACTATGACCATTATTCCAGCTGACAAGGACAGCAAGACTATTGGGGAAGAAAATATACACTTCCGCCATCTTGTCATTCAGGGCCACTAACTACCAAACTCGCATGAGCAAGTACTCCTTAGCCCTGCTGGACAAAGCCTCTAAGAAATTAGCTGACATCCCAGACTATACATTCAAAGCTTCCCTGATGTCCTTCAAGAATGCAACTGCAGTCATAACATGTGGGTTGTCCTGCCTCAGGCAGCCCTCGGTCAGCCGGATTCCAAAGTCTGGGTCCGACATCGGCTGATGTCGCATTTCTCTCCGTCAGAGCGGCTGGAGTATAAAAGCATCAGCCGACGCCATTTTCTTCAGTCTTTCTTGCCGCGCGATGCCCGAAGCAGAAGCAGTTCGCAAGTGCCGGTCGGGCAGCTCCTGTATTCTATGATACCGAAGTCATCAAAAAAGCTAAGAACCCCGTTGGGGACCTTTTCTTGCCTCAGCCGATGTCAGAAATTACTGAAAGTTAACAATTGTCTTTTTTTGTGGTAAACAAATACCTCATAAGGATTTCCACTCTTACTGCCTCCCTTGCCTGGGCCCAGACCACGACGTCTCGGCCTGTGTAGCCTGTGCTCGCTTCAACAAGCGCACTCTCAGGCGCCGGGCGGAGTTCGCTGAAGATTTTTTCGGCGATAAATTTGCTTACACCATGCCGTCGGATCTTCCGACATCGCAAACTCCCAAAAAGCGAAAAGACCGGGACCGACATCCTCGGCCCGCGTCTACCTCCGACTCCACGCCGAAACCTAGCACGAGTGCTCCGGTTCCCTCTGAGACTGTCTCTCCACCGCTCCGAACCGAAGACACCGCATTACCGACGACTCCGATTCCAGATATTACTCCGCCAGTTATAGACTTTCCTCCGGATACCGAAACCGAGGAAATGCCCGAGACCATTGCTGTAGACAAGGTCACTCCTGCACGTGGAGCTGCCAGGCCTCCTATGGCCATGTCTATTAAGGCCTACACTAGGGCTAAGGCAGCCAGCAAAACAAAGCATATTGCTTCCAAATCCTTACCTCAGCCGACTCCGGAGACACAAATTATGTCCATGTATGCTGATTTAATTTCCATGATCAGAGGTTCACAGGCCCATCCTGAGAGAGCATCCAAGCCTCCTCCTGATAAAAGGCCCCGGGTTGAACCCTCTGACCCTTCTCCTTCAGATGAAGACTCTGAGGGCTCTGTCCACTCTGATAACCAGGAAGAGCTCTTCCAGACCTATGAGGACTCGGATGCAGAAGATTCCATACCTTCGGCCTCCCCTCCTGAGGATATTTCTTTTGGGGAAGTTCTGCACACCATGAGGGAACATTTCAAGTGGCAGGGTCAGGAATATTCTGATTCTAGGAAACTCCTTAGGACTTTCCTTAAGAAGCCTCAGCACAGGCCCTTAGCTATTCCTCCTGTACTTGATGTTCTGGATGATTTGTATTCTGACTCTAGTGCTACACCTGATTCTCTTCCTCCTGCTCCAGCCAAGCCAGACAGGTATTACAGGGTCCCAGAAACTCATTCCCATTTATTCAGGGCCCGTACTGCTGATTTGGAAACTATTTCACAGGAGCCTAAAGGAGTTTCAGCCTCCACCTCAAAAAATCCTTTGCCCTCCAACAGGGAAGCAAGGTCTTTAGAGAGATGGGGTAAAAAGGTTTACACATCCACTACCTTATCTATGAGAGCTTTAAATTGCCTTTGTCATATGTTCCAATATCAGGATTATCTCTTAGAAGATTTACAAAAAACATTAGCTTATCCTGATCCTTTAGACAGGAAGACTTTGCAGGAAGCGGTACATAACACTCAGCAAGTAAGCAATCACTTCCTGCAGTGTGGATATGATGCACTGGAAGCTTCATGTAGGGCAGCTATGACAGGGGCAGTGATGCGTAGACATGCTTGGTTAAAAGATCAACTTCTACCAGATCATGTAAAAGCAAAACTTCTGGATGCACCTTTGGAAAAGAACAAGCTTTTTGGTGCAAATGCTAAGGATGTGTTAAAAACCATCGAAGAAAAAGCAAAATCAGTTCAGACTGTGAAAGATTTCCTCCAGGTTCAACCCCCCAGATTCAGTAGGAATTGGCCTTCAAAAAACTGGTCCTTTCCTAACCCAGAAAAGTTTCAAAGGGGTAAGAACAGACGTGGCCGAGGAAGAGGCCAATACAGAGGCCCTTACAGGGGACGACAATGGCAGCCAGGAAACCAAAGAAGTGACGCAGGGGTTTCACCTGCCCAACAACCACAAACTCAATGACTTTCCTCTACTACCGCCTACCAGGGAACAACTAGAAGCTCCCTTGGGCGGGAAATTATCTCTGTTTGCAGAAAACTGGCACAGACTGACAAAGGACAAATGGATTTTGGACGTTATAGACCGAGGGTACAGGTTTCATTTTCATACCTTACCAAGAAAACAAGGCATGCCAAATCTACCACAACATCAAAGGGCAGAGGCTATCAAGCAAATCACTCTGCTGACTCGAATGAAAGCAATAGAAAGAGTTCCACAACAAGAACAGGGGTTTTACTCAAGACTATTCCTTGTTCCAAGAAAAGAATCTCAATGGAGACCAGTACTGGACTTGTCCGCATTAAACACCTTTCTCATAGTACCAAAGTGCAAAATGCTGACTCTACAGCAACTCCTTCCCATGCTGGGCAAGGAGTCGTGGCTGATTACTCTGGACCTCAAGGAGGCATACCTTCATGTCCCTATCAGACACAGCTGCAGAAGATACCTCAGATTTCTTGCAGGGCCAGAGCATTATCAATTCTCAGCATTGCCATTTGGCTTATCTACTGCGCCCAGAGTATTTACAAAATGCCTGGCTTCAGTAATTGCTCATTGCAGGCTCCATGGTATACAAATTTACCCGTATCTGGACGACTGCCTCACACAAGCGGACGACAAATTGATGTTGACAAAAAAACCTGGATTATGTCATACGATTACTTAAAGCTCTGGGATACACAGTCAACTTCCGAAAGTCAAGACTGCAGCCATCCCAGCAAATAATCTTCTTGGGAGCCAAACTAGACACAGCCTCTCAGATGGCTTACCTGACAGAAGAAAAGCAAGAGAAGTTAACTCAATACTTCAAAGGTTTAGCAAAACTCACCCAGATGACTGCAAGGAGATTCCTACAGGCCCTGGGTTACATGGCATCCTGCATTCTACTGGTTCCATTAGCAAAACTACACATGAGAAAGCTTCAATGGTACCTAAAAAGCATTTGGTCTCAACACAGCAACAACTTTGAGACAATCATACCACTCATTCCATGCCTACAAAAGGAATTCCTATGGTGGGCCTCGGTGAGCCAGGAAAACACAGGTATGTCATTCAAAAAAACACAGATAACACAGACCATGACTACAGACGCCTCAGACCTTGGATAGGGGGCGCACATGGAAGGCAGGTGTATACAAGGACAGTGGTCTCCAAAGGAAACACATCTGCATATAAACCAAAAGGAGATGCTGGCAGTAATGCATGCTATCGAGGCTTTTCAACACCAAGTCCAGCAAGGCCATTTAATGATACGGACAGACAACACCACTGTGATGTGGTACATAAACAAGCAGGGGGGCACCCACTCTTACCCCCTTTGCAGACTGACAATGCAGCTTTGGGAGAAATCACTGAGTCTAAACATCCAGTTACAATCCCAGTTTGTTCCAGGAAAAGACAGTGTGTTGGCGGACAGCCTAAGCAGGAATTTCACAGATCCACACGAGTGGAGGTTACATCCGAAGGCTTTCAGACAACTCACTTCGACATGGGGCAAGCCAGAAGTGGACCTATTTGCCTCTCACCTCAATCATCTTCTACCAAAATTTTGCACAAGGACTTACCATCCAAAGGCTTGGAAAATAGATGCCCTTTCATTCAACTGGAACTCCCTAGCAATCTATGCATTCCCACCTCTGCCACTAATGACCTCAGTATTACTAAAGATCAAAGCAGAGAAGCCCAAGGGAATCATAATAGCTCCGGATTGGCCAAGACAACACTGGTACCCACTACTACGGAGCATATGTCACACCAGGAGGTGGGCCCTCCCTCAGTGGCCTCTACGTTTGACTCAACACAATTTCGAAACACTGCATCCCAACCTTCAGAGACTGCAGCTAACAGCCTGGGAGATCCCATAAATAACTTCAGCTTATCTCTCTCCAAGGAAGTTCAGGGGATACTAACAGAGGCTCGAAGACCATCCACCAGAAAGGTTTACTTAGCAAAGTGGAAAAGATTCAGCAATTGGAATACCAGCAAGGGACATGATGCATCATTACCGAACATCCCACTCACCTTGGAATAATTGGCAGATATGTTACAGAGCGGCCTCTCATATTCTTCAATAAAGATACATGCATCTGCTATTTCAGCTAGATACAACACTGATCCTCCTGTTTTCTCTCACCCCTTACTAAGACCATTCCTCAGGGGAATCAAGAACATTAAGCCACCAAGAAAGGCCCCAGTGCCAGCCTGGGACCTCAATTTTGTCTTAGAAAAACTGACTTTACCTCCTTTTGAGCCAGCAGCTTCAGTTGACTTGCAATTTCTCTCATGGAAAACAGCTTTCCTGTTGGCAATTACCTCAGCAAGAAGTGTTTCGGAGCTACAGGCCCTAATGGCAATACCACCCTTTATTATTTTCCACAGAGACAGGGTTTCATTAAGGACCAACCCTACTTTTATGCCAAAGGTGGTATCTAGGGTTTCTCTAAATCAAGCCATTCACCTGCCTGCTTTCTTCCCCAATCCGGAGAATAAGGGGGAAAGACTTTTGCATACCTTGGACATTCATAGACAACTTCAATACTACCTGGACAGAACCAAGGCCAGTAGGAAGTCTGAACAGCTTTTTGTAGCTTACGCCCCTGCAGTCCAAGGAAAAGCAATTTCAAAACAGACTATTTCTAAATGGATTGGACATTGCATCAGATTCTGTTATTCCTTTCATGGGAAGACTGTTCCAGCCTATGTCAGACCACATTCCACCAGAGCTACAGCCACCTCTACAGCATTTTTAAGAGGGGTGCCTACAAAGGTCATTCTAAAAGCTGCTACATGGAGCTCCGTGCATACATTCTCCAAACACTACAATCTCCCTCTATATTCCAGATCCAGAGCAGGCTTTGCTTCGGCAGTCCTGCAGGGTTTGATTGCCACACCATCTCTTTCCTAGAGCATACCTCCTCCCCCTGCTAAGCTATGGTATTCTACCCACATGTTATGACTGCAGTTGCATTCTTGAAGGACATAGTACAGTTTTGTACCTACCATAAATGTAGATGTCAGATAGACATGCAACTGCAGTCGAGTTTTCCCTCCCTCCATACCCCTCTATGCCTAGGATCCACTCCTATCCCCCTTACTCTTAGCTGGGGATATCTGTTATGGTGTATTTGTTTTATTGCTCATGTATTTGTTTGGAATCCTGTTTTTGTCTTCCAATTTGATTACAGCCTTCCTTGGAGGGCACCTGGCATCTGGGGCAAGAAACACTGAAGAAAATGGCGTCGGCTGATGCTTTTATACTCCAGCCGCTCTGACGTCTGAGAGAAATGCGACATCAGCCGACGTCGGACCCAGACTTTGGAATCCGGCCGACCGAGGGCTGCCTGAGGCAGGACAACCCACATGTTATGACTGCAGTTGCATGTCTGTCGGACATCTACATTTATGGTAGGTACAAAACTGTACTTTCTGTCTTATAGCTCTCACCTCTCAGGTAAGTAGACTGTCCATAAGATGCAGCTAAAGCCTAAGCATTAAGAAGATACTCCTTAGCTATGCCTTCAGCCCCTACCTGACCACTTCAGGGCTAAACCTATTGATGCCCCTTTGGATCACTTTGCCCTGTTTGGTAGAAAAGACCTGACCTCTTCAAGTCCCTGCAACAAAAAGGCAAAGAACTGCAAGACCTCAAGCACCTGCTAGTCTCGCCCATCCCTAAGTTCCATAGGAACTACCCAACAAAGACTCAGTTCATTAGAAAACCTTCTAGGCCTATGATTCCCTCCAGATCCAGGAGACCTCTTTGAAAACAGCCCCCTCCGGCTAGAGCTTCTCCTTCCTCTAGCCAGAGGCTTCTCTTTCCATATAGGTCAGGTAGTGTCTGACTACCTGCCAGCCTCTTAGCCCCTCCTCCCACATCCATTCCCCTGTCTCCCCCGTCTCTCACAGTCTCCCTGTGTGGTCACTCATCCCAGACAACTGGGTTCGGTCAATCATCCAGAACAGTGAATGTTAAGTTGTCTCTCTCGCCTTCATTCTTGCTGGTTGGGTTAGGAGCCGACCCTCTGCTCCGACTCTGCCATTTTCTAAAGCTCTAGAGCTACTTACTGGCTTGAGGCCTCCCTATATCCCACAATGCCTGGAGCTAGACCCCAGATCTCGTTTGCCGCTTCAGCTATGAGGATGCGCTTCACTGGCTCAGGTCCTATTAATCTTTTGTAATTTTAGTAGTTAAACTTTGTGTATATTTTTCAAATTTTTTGTTAAATCAGAGTAGTACTTTAGTCTTATTTTTCCGACCCCTAGGAAACTCGTTTTTACTTGGAGTTTCTCCCCTCCCCCTCCCCTGTCTCCCTAAGTGGGCCGTTTAAGTTAGAGGCTATCCTCTTCCCTTTTATATTGTTTTAGTAGGAAGTAGTGTTTAGCCTTTGTAGTCTAAGATCGTAGTCTCTTAGTTTTGTTAGTATAGTTACCTTAAATTTTTGTGTGTGTGTGTGTGTGTGTGTGTGTGTGTGTGTGTGTGTGTGTGTGTGTGTGTGTGTTTATTTGCACTACTCTAAAATTCATCCTTCGGTATTCCTTTTTTCTATAATATGTCTAAGGATACCAAGGTATCAGGGTTCAAGAAGTGTGACTCGTGCTGTCAGAAAATGTCTCTGATAGACTGTCACACTTCTTGTGTTTATTGTTTGGGTGCCCTACACCTGCAGGACTCTTGCTCGGTATGTCATGCCTTTAGTCCGAGAGTCCTGCAGGAGGGTAGGAACAAGTTAATTCTCAGGGGGTTACTAAAACCCGAGGGGTCTCCGGCAAAGTCTCTGCCAGCGAAAACCCCCTAAGCCCACCAAGCTGTCTGCTCCCAGTACGGAGCCGTCGCCAGGTGGAGCGTTTGCTTTAATTTCGGTACCGGCCGGAACCGAAGTATCAAAATCTCTCTCTGCTCCGACCTTGGTGTCGGAGCTGTCGGGAAGCCGTAAGCGATCCAGGTCGCCATCCCTGGAGTCGATTCGCTCTGCTCCGGGATCACCTTTGCTACAGTTTGAACGGAGCCATAGGTCTCACTCTTCTTGGTACTCGAGGCTGTCCGATCATGACTTGGAGAGTGTGGTTAGTAGACTCCTCAAATCGCAGGCCCTGGCTAAAATGTTAACTAGCCCTCCTCATCAGGCTGTGGCTGCTCCTTTTTCTGAAGTAGTTCCTCCTCAGACTCCTCCTGTCAGTTCGGAGCCGGAGCTTGTTGGGGCTCTGATCCTGGAAACGTCGGTGCCGATGCTTCCCCTTTCGGCTCCTTCATCAGCTCCGATTTCTTCAATGGTTCCGTCCTTGGAGGGATCTGGGCGCTGAGACTCCCTAGTTGGTTCCGAGAGGGTGAGTGGTATCGGACCCTTGCCCGACCCCGTTCTCCCTCTCGGAGCCTTGGCGCAAGTAAGATTGGCTCCTACATCAGCCTCGGAGCCGTCCCTTTCAGTGCCGGAGAGGATTCCTGTTTCTTCTGAGTGGGGGCCCTCTTCTCTGCTGGACAGGGGCGCCTTCGAGTTCATGAGGAGCGTGCTGACTTCTGAGTCTGCACCTCGATCAGCCCATTCAGCTCTTCCCCCTAGGGTTCCTGCTTCGGTCTCTGCCCGTCCTCCAGACCCCATGCGAGAGGATCAAACGCTCCAGGTCACCCCACTGGGTGCATCTTCCTCTTCCGAGGCCTCCCCTGAGATTTCAGAGGAGCCCCCTCGAAAGAGGAAATGTAAGAGGAAACATGTTGACTCCCCAGAGTCTGCCACGTCAGATACGGACTTGGAGGATTCGGAAGGGTCCCCAAGATCCCCCTCTGAAGATGTCTTTCTCAGACATCCTTGAGATCCTTAAGCAGAGGGGAAACTGGTGTGCCCTTAACCCTTCTGAGGATGAGTCTGTATACTTGGATGCGTTTGGTTCTTGCCCCTCCACCTCCTGGGTGTCTCTGCCTTTCGATCCATTAATGAAAGTGGTGGCTTGGAAGACGTGGTCAGCTCTGGACACACTGAAACCAACCCCCTGCAGGCCCACTAAGTTTATTACTGCCCCTCAAGATAAACAGTTTCTGACAAAGGGTGTCCCCGTTGATGCCATGGTGGTAGCAGCTGCCACGAAAAAGGAGTTGGCTGACACTTCTGTACTTGTCCATCCCCTAATAAAGAGTCTAGGACGATGGATAGATACGGGAAGCAGATGCTTTCCTCAGCGACCTTCTCCATGCGGTTGCTGAATTATTTGTGCCATTTCACCCGTCTTCAGAGGGATCTCCTCAAGGAGCTAGGAGATACCTGCAAGATCCATCAGCTGCGGGGGCTCAACACAAGATAAACTCCCAGCTGGTGACTCTTAATTCTATCGTTAACTCCTCCATACGGCTCATTTCGTATGTGGCTGATGGGGTGAGTAGAGCCACAGGCATGGCTTTGAGAAGACATGCCTGGATGCGGTTATGTAACTTCGCTGATCCCTTCAAGGAGTCTTTCACCAACACCCCTTTTGATGGTTCGGCTTTGTTTGGACCTCAGGTGAAAGATGCACTTACCAGGTGTGAGCAGGAAGGCAAGACTGTCTCTGCCGTGGGAGTCCGTTTTTCCACTCCCTCTAGACCCATACCCTAAGGGTCAGAAGAGTGGGAAGATGTGGTTCCGGAAACCCCAGGGAGCTGTGCCTGACACACTTGGCGAGTTTCCCTCCAGAGGCAGAGGAGTGAACAATAGATGCCGCTCGCAGGGCAGAGGGGGTCCACAGAATCAGGGCAGTAGAGAGTCTTTCTCTGACAAGCCTTTCCAGCACCCCTGAGGGGCTGCCCGGCTGTCCGCCTTCAGAGGCAGTCGGGGGAAGGTTGTCTCTGTACCCAGAAGCCTGGCGTCTCATCACTCGAGACAGATGGGTACAGTCTGTCATATCCGGAGGTTACAAAATCCCGTTTGTCCACACTCAATTAAAATCAATCAACCCCATCCCAGATGTTTCACCCAGTCTAAGGGAACAGGCAGTAGAAGAAATTTCAAGACTGCTAAAAAAGAGCCATCCAACAAGTCCCAGCAGACCAGCAAGGATCTAATTTACTCAAAGTTCTTTTTGGTACCAAAAAAGACAGGGGACTGGAGACCCATTTTGGATCTCAGCAGACTAAACAAGTCTGTTCAAAGAACAAAGTTCCGGACGGTCACGCTTCAGTCCATTCCACCCTTTTTGGGTCAGGATAATTGGATGTGCTCCATAGATCTTCAGGATGCGTATTACCACATCAAAATGGACAGGCGTTCCAGAAGGTTTCTCCACTTCCGGCTTGGAGCCAGTCCTTACCAGTTCAGAGCCCTGCCCTTTGGTCTCACCACAGCCCCCACGGTGTTCACCAAATGCATGGCAGTGGTTACCGCTCACCTGAGACGGCAAGGATTCCAGGTGTTTCCATATCTAGACTACTGGCTCCTTACTGCTACCACCAGGCATCAATTGCTGAGAGCCAGGGATTATACCATCCAAACATGCTCCAACCTAGGTATCTCAATAAATTTCGAAAAGTCTGCATTGTCGCCTTGTCAGTCTTTAACCTTTATAGGCGCAGGATTAAATACGAAAGATCTGTCCAAGACTTCCAGTAGACAGAGTGGCAGACATTCGCCAACATGTACAGGTATTATTAGGATGCAGAAAGATTCAGGCCAGATTCGTCCTAAAAACCTTGGGTCTCATGGCAGCAGCTATCATATTAGTTCCCCTGGCTCATTTTCACATGAGGATTCTCCAGTGGATGCTTTTCACCTAATGGTCCTTTCAACAACTTCCTTTGTCTCACAAGATGATAATCACACAGTTATGCACAGACCACTTGGCTTGGTGGATGGTCTCCATCAGTACCCCAGGGCAGACCATTTATCCTTCCTCTTCCAGTTGCCACGGTGACCACGGATGCCTCCCTGATCGGGTAGGGGGGCATTTTCAGGGCAGGACTGTCCAGGGCACCTGGCAACCCCACGAGTACCACTTGCACATAAACGTCTTGGAGATGAGGGTGGTGCTTTTAGCGTTGCAAGCTCTTCAGAACTCTCTACCCACCGAGACCATTGCAATTCAGACAGACAATATGTCTGTAGTGTGGTACATCACCAAGAAGGGCGGAACCAATTCATATCCCTTATGTTGAGAAGCACTCAGACTATGGCAGTGGGCGATCTCCTCTCAACAGTTTCTGACAGCAACGCACATCCCTGGGAAGTCTAACGTCATAGCGGACAGGCTAAGCAGAGCTATTCTCATGCCTCATGAGTGGTCTCTCAACCGGACAGTAGCGGACGGAATCTTCCGCAAATGGGGTCAGCCTTGCTGCGACCTTTTCGCAACTCCTCTCAACAGCAAGTGCGACGGTTTCTTCACTCTCTTCCCTCTTCCTGGACACTCCCCCAGAGACGCTCTAGTTCACGATTGGCCCCAGGGACTTCCGTATGCATTCCCACCCTTTCCACTAATTCCCAAACAAATTCAGAAAGCTACCGTGCTGGGTTGCAGGATGATCCTCATTGCCCCCTACTGGCCTCGACAAATCTGGTTCCCATTCCTGCATCATCACCTTCTAGAGCAGCCTTGGAATCTGGACCCAGTTCCGGTCCTCCTGATCCATCGGGCGGGCTGCATCAGTCTTTTCAATCTCTCAACCTCACTGCTTGGTTGCTCCACTTCCAACCTTAGCCAGGCTTCCCAGTATTTCCAATTCATTGTGTGAGATTTTCCTTTCTTCGCACAAACCTACAACCGGGAAGACTTATGCTAGTAAGTGGAAACGTTTCTCTTTCTGGGCAGAGGCTAGAATTATAGATCCCTTCATGGCCCCTGTCCATAACGTTCTGGACTTCTTAGCAGAACTTTTTCAAGCGGGCTCCTCGTCGGTCACCGTTAGAGTTCAATTAGCGGCAATCTCTAATTTCCATACGGGCCTGTCAGAAACCAGCATCATGTCCCATAAGCTTTGCAAAGCCTTTCTGAAAGGAACAATCTTGCTCAGGCCTCCAGTGAAAGATCCCCTGCCTCTGTGGGACTTGAATTTGATCCTAGCTTCCTTGATACTGCCTCCCTTTGAACTGGCAGCTTCCTGTTCCTTGAAATTGCTTACTTGGAAAACCCTCTCTTTGGTGGCCATTACTTCAGCGAGGAGAGTTTCTGAACTTCAAGCCCTTTGTGTTCCTCCTCCTTATCTCGTTTTCCATAAGGATAGAGTTTCACTCAGGACTAATCCTTCGTTCCTTCCTAAGGTCCCCTCAGAGAACAATTTGAACCAATCCATCGATCTGCCAGTCTTTTTTCCAAATTATTCCAACAAAGCTGAACACAAGTTACACCAGTTGGATGTTCATAGGCAATTACGTTTCTATTTGCATAGGACTGAGCAAATAAGGAAATCGGACAGACTCTTCCTGTCCTATGCGGAGGGTAAGCAGGGTCGACCGGTGCCTAAAGTAACCTTATCCAGGTGGGTTGTCCTCTATTATTACCCTTGTCTATCAGTTGAGGAATGAAGGACTCCCTGCTAAACCTAAAGGCCACTCTACTAGGGCTTTAGCTACGTCGGGAGCTTTTCAATCAAGGCTACCTATTGGAGCCATTTGTCCGGCGGCCACATGGGCCACCCCTCATACCTTCATTTCACATTATAAATTGGATCTGGTCTCTAGGAGCAGAGCTGATTTTGGTTCCACTGTGCTCAGGTCTGTTCCGATGAGCCACCCAGGACTAAGGTGCTAGGGTTACTGTCCCAACAAGCAAGAATGAAGGCGAGAGAGACAACTTAACATTAAGAAGTTATGTACCTACCATAACGTTCCATGTTAGTTGTCTTCTCGCCTTCTTTCTTGCGTTCCACCCTCCATCCCCCTAGCCTAGATGGACCGAGAAGAGTCCTCCTACAAGTCTTGTCACTGGCTGAGTCTTTACCATTTTATGTCCTCTACCTTTTTCTTCAGCCCTCTAGCTGAAGTCTTGCTTTTGGGACAGTTGTCCTATGGTGTTAGGTCTTCCAAACGAGATCTGGGGGTCTAGCGCTAGGCATTGTGGGATATAGGAAGGCCTTGGGCCAGTAAGTAGCTCTTGAGCTTTAGAAAATGGCTGAGTCGGAGCTGAGGGTCGGCTCCGAACCCAACCAGCAAGAAAGAAGGCGAGAAGAAAGCTAACATGGAACGTTATGGTAGGTACATAACTTCTTATTTCATGGCCTGGATCACCTCTCCAGCAAAGCTGGGCACTCCACAGCCAGCCACCAATCAGTTACCCCTCCTGTGACTGGTACTGCAAACCTTGCTGACACAAGGCACTATAAGAACCAGTGCCTACAGAAACAAAATGAAGAGGTTTCTATGGAGGCCAGTACTAGACCTCTCGCTTCTCAAACCTTTCTTAAAAGTCCTTATCTTCAGGATGCTCACTCTCCCCACCTTCTTTTCCCTCCTCGTACCTCAAGGCTTCATGGCAACCATGGACATAAAGGATGCCTATCTTCACATACCAATAAAGCCTACTTTCAGGAAATACCTGAGATTTTTGGCAGGCTCATCACATTTTCATTTCTGTGCCTTGCCCTTTGGGCTTTCCACTGCACCCAGGATATTCACAAAATGTCTGGCTCCAGTCATTGCTTACTGCAGGACAAAGGGCATCCAAATATTCCTTTACGGAGACGACCGGCTAATTCAGGCAGACAATCAGAAGACACTTTTTCTTCACATTCAGGTCCTTCTGCTCCTCTTAAGATCCCTAGGATTTCGAATAAACTTCCCCAAATCTCACCTGGAAGCCCGCACAGGTAATTATTTGTTTTCCTGGGTTTCAGAATCCGGACAGACCTGATGACCTTCCTGCCACCAGACAAGGTGGTGTCCCTGATGCACCATCTACTGGGTGCCCTTCAAGCATCAGATCTGACAGCAAGGCAGATGTTCTTCATGTTTCACTGTTGTAGTCATCACACTTGGGTTATCTGCCTGCAGGTAGCCCTCAGTCGGCCCGAATACCAGAGTCTTGGGATTTCTGCATTGGATTCTGTAGCCTCTTCCATGATGTCAGGGGTATAAAACATGCAGCCGACGCCATTACATCAGCTTTTCTTGCCATGTGGGAGCCCGAAGCAGAAGCAGTTCGCAAGTGCCGGTTGGCCGCTACCTGAAATTTTCATTTTTCGAGTTTCAAACCTGAAGTCTCCTAAAGCCAAGTACCCCGTTGGGGATTCCTTGGATGTCAGAAAAAATTAACAATTGTCTTGCCTGTGGAAAGCAAATACACCTCAGATTTTCATTCTTACTGCATCACCTGTTTAGGCCCAGACCACGATGTTCCTCGCTGTCGGTTTTGTGCCTTGTTTAACACCCGAACTGTTCGTTGTTGGGCTTTCTTTGTTGCTAAATTCTTTCACTCTGGTTCTCCGTATTCAGAAATGGCTTTGGTAAGCCATCCGACTGCTGATCTTCTGAAAAACTGTAAGGCTAAAGACAGAGACGGACCGCATATGTCCAAAACTACCGACGATGCTTCCGTTAAGCTAGTCGCCAATCCGCCGGTACTCTGAGGCAACTTAGCAGTACCTGATGCCCGCTTCTACAGATTCGCAGGCCTCTGCTGAGACCCATTTGGCCCGGTATGCCGCATGATGCTTAGACTGTGGAACCTGCGGATGTCTCTACCTTGGATGGGTCTGGAGCTGCTGTGCAGGCACCGGCTCCTGAGGGTGTATTCCGACCTTCCGATGTTCATATTAAACGGCAACTTTGTTTTTGACTAAAACTACAGATTTTCTCCGGCCCAGAGTTCGCACTACGCCTAGAAAACTAATGACCAAAATGCATGTTCAAGCTCCCTTGCCAGAAAAACAAATGCTTAGAATGGCTGAAGACCTTATCACTTTAATTAGGGGAAGCCAGCCTTCCCTCTCTAAAACACAAAATTGATTTCCCTTCTGATTCTACAGACCTTGAATCCAATGACTCTGATCCCTCTGGTTGTCAGGACTTGCCCCTCTCTATCTATGAGGATTCAGATGCAGAGGATTCCATTCCTTCTGCCTCCCCTCCAGATGACTTTTTTCTTTTGGTGAAACCTTGCATACCTTAAGAGAGCATTTCCGCTGGGAATGCCAAGACTACCCTCAGTCCAAAAAAAGACTCTGAGAATTTTTAGACTTTCCTCAGCACAGGCCTCTAGCTATACCCCCTGTCCTGGATATTGTAGATGTTGTTTTCATGAAATCCAGTCTTACTCCCGACACTTTACCACCAGCTCATAGAAAGCCTGACAGGTACTACAGAGTATCTGACTCTCAGAGTTCTCTTTAAGAATCCCACTCCGGATCCAGAGGCAATTTCCCAGGGGCCTAAAGGCATTAAGGCTACTACAGCCAAAAATCCTACCCCTTCGGACAGGGATTCTAGAGCTTTAGACAGATGGGGTAAGAAAGTATATACCTCTGCAACTTTTGTCATAAGGGCTTTGACTTGCCAGTTTCACATGTTGAAGTACCAGCAGCAAATTATGGAACTAATTAAACGGAAAATGTTGCTGCTTCCAGATTCTGCAGAAAATAAAGATTTACAAGAGTTAATGCATTCTGCAAACCAAGTTAGTAAACTTACTTTGCAGTGTGGTTTTGATGCCTTAAAAGCATTTTGCAGGGCTACTGTCACTGGGTCTGTACTAAGGCATGCTTGGCTGAAGGAACAAATCTTGTCAGACCATGCCAAAGCAATATGACTAGATGCTCCATTAAACCAAGAATGTTTGTTTGGCACAAAAGCAGAAGTTCTTAAAAAGATGGAGAAAAAAGCTAAATCAATGCAAATTGTTAAAGATTTCGTACAGGTACAGCCACCTAGATTCAGTAGGCATTGGCCTTCTAAAAACTGGTCCTTTCCAGTCCCTCCCAGGCCTTCTCAGCCCAAACCCAGGGGCAACAGACCACCAAGACTACAGTCTCAGGTTATGCAGAGATCTAAATAATGGAGTGCTCCCACCTCAAAAACGGGGAGTGGTAAGCCACCCCCTTAAGGAAAAAGTTCACAATGAGTGGTCTGTCATCCTTACCAGTCATGCCCAAGTACTTACACCCCTAGGGGGAAAACTCGCCCTGCATGCAAAAAACTGGATGTCTATTACCCAGGACCGATGGGTCCTAAACATTGTATCCCAGGGATACAGATTCTACTTCCATTCACTGCCAACCCCAAGCGGGTTGCCAGATCTTTTTCCAAACTAGTGGGCAGAGGCTCAAAAGCAACTACTTTCTCTTCTCAGTATCAGGGCTATTCAACCTGTTCCAGTAGAGCAAAGGAGACGGGGTTTCTATTGCAGGCTGTTCCTGGTGCCCAGAAAAGATAGTTTTTGGTGCCCTATCCTGGATCTGTCAATTCTCAACACCTTCCTGGTGGTCCTAAATTTCAAAATGCTTACTCTGGAATAGCTTCTTCCTATGCTAGCCAAGGACTCCTTGGCTAATCACCCTAGACTTAAAAGAAGCTTATCTGCACATCCCCATAAGGGAATCTTGCAGGGAATGTCTGTTTCAGGGCAGGCTGTATGCATTATCATTTCTCTGCCCTTCCTTTTGACTTGTATACTGCGCCCAGGGTATTCACAAAGTGCCTGGCTCCAGCCATTGCATACTCGGGCAGAGAAATATTCAGATATACCCATACTTCGACGATTGCCTGATACAGGCTGACAGTCAGGAATTGCTACATCAGCACCTGGAATTTGTAAAAAGACTCCTAACTTCTCTGGGGTACACCATCAATGAAAAGAAATCACAACTGGTGCCCATCCAAAAGATTGTATTCCTGGGACCAAGCTTGAATACAACTTCCCAGATGGTATTCCTCACTCCAGAAAAACAGGTTTATTTGATGAACTACTTCAAACTAATGGCCACCAAAATCCAGCTATCTGCAAGAAAACTACTGCAATCCCTAGGGTTTATGGCCTCATACATTCTACTAATTCCATAGGCAAGACTGCATATGAGGAAACTTCACTGGTACTTAAAGTCTCTGGTGTCAACATTCTCAGGACATGGAGACAGTAATCCCTATCATTCCTTGTGCAAGGGCAGAGTTCCTTTGGTGGGCAGAGGCATGCAATCACAGCAAGGGACTTCCTTTCACTCAACCCCTCGCCGCCCAAACCCTGACAACAGACGTATCAGACTATGCATGGGGGGGCTCGCATGGCAGGCAAATGCATTCAAGGCAAATGGAGCCCAGGACAAATTCCCCTGCATGTCAATCAAAAAGAAATATTAGCTGTACAGAATGCTCTGACGGCCTTCAAATACCTTATCCTTCCAGGACAATGACTGATGGAGAACACCACAGTTATGTGGTACATAAACAAGTGGGGGGGGGGGACTCATTCCTACCCACTCTGAAGGTTAGCCATGACCCTGTGGAACACAGCCTTGAGCAACCAGTGCACCTGCAAGCTCAGTTCCTGCCAGGCAAACAAAATTCACTGGCAGATGACTTGAGCAGAAATCTACTGGACCCACACAAGTGGAAACTGAAACCCAACTCGTTCAAACTTCTAATCCACAGGTGGGTGACACCAGAGGTGGACCTCTTTGCAACCCAAAACCATCAATTGAGACAATTTTGCACCAGAAATCCTCACAGCAAAGCGTGGAAAGTGGATGCCCTATCCTTTAAATGGGATAACCTTTCAATTTGTGCCTTCCCCCTCTGCCCCTTCTCTCTCAAGTGTTACTCAAGATCAAACAGGACAGTCCTTATTGCCCCAGATTGGCACTCACTCCTGCACAGTCTGACTGTAACAGCAGGACATCTGCAAACCCTGAACCTTGCAGCCTGGCTTATCCCCCGAATACACCACCAACCCTCAGCAAACAGGTGCTGGACGTCATCCTTGAGGCCAGAAGGCCTAGTACTAGGAAATCCTATTCAGAAAAGTGGAAAAGATATTGTTCTTGGAGCCAGTCTCAAGGAAAAGACACAGCCGTGCCCACCTTACCTCAAATGCTAGATTACCTAGCAGAGCTGCTCCACAGAGGCCGATCCTTCTCATCAATTAAGATTCATGCCTCTGCCATCTCAGCCCATTGCAATACGGAGCCACCTCTCTTCTCGCCCTCTCATCAAACAGTTAGTGAGAGGAGCTAACAATTTAAGGCCCCCGAGGAGAGCTCCCACCCCCTGCCCTGGGATCTTCTCTTTGTATTAGAGAAGCTCACGCTTCCCCCTTTTGAACCTGCTGCTGCAGCAGAGTTAAAATTCCTCTCTGCAAACAACCTTACTTCTAGGCATCACTTCAAGAAGAGTGTCCGAGTTACAGGCACTAATGGCTGTGGAACCCTTCATTATTGTCCATGCTGACAGGGTTTCCCTTAAGACTAGCCCATCATTTATGCCCAAGGTGGTATCCAGAGTAGCTTTAAACCAATTAATCCATTTACCAACCTTTTTCCCTAATCCTCAGAATAGAGGGGAAAGGATCCTGCACTCCTTGGACGTGCACAGACAGCTCAGGTTGTACCTCGACAGGAGTAAACCTTCCAGAAAATCTGACCAGCTGCTAGTCAGCTTTGATACAGGGGCAGATGACCAGGCTATTTCAAAGCAAACCACTTCCAAATGGATAGTACACTGCATCCATTTCTGCTACAAACACTATGGAAAACCTACCCCACATGGGGATCGGAACTCATTCCACTAGGGCTACCTCAACCTCTACAGCATTTTTCAGGGGAGTCCGTACCAGGGACATCCTGGAAGCTGCAACCTGGAATTCTGTACACAACTTCACCAAGCATTACCACTTGTGCATCTTTTCTAAATCCAGAGCTGGATTTGCCGCAGCAGTCTTAAAAGGCCTGCTAGCCAGCCCTAATACTTCTTGACTGCCTCCACCCTTCCTCAGCTTTGGGAATCAACCCAAGTGTGATGACTGCAACAGTGAAACACAAAAAACATAGTACAGTTGTGTACACTTGGCATAATTGTAGATGTTAGGAGTGTATTCACTGTTTGAAGTCCTGGTTACCGTTCCTCCAGCCCCCTGTCTTTTAATATACTTTCTACCTATCCTCTTTTTGGCCACATCTTATGGCAATGGTATTTACTTATTACTGGAGGTGTTCCACACCATGTAATTGCTTCCTTTTTTTGGGGGGCTCCTTGCCTCTGGGGCAAGAAAAATTGATGTAATGGCGCCCGTTGCATGTTTTATACCCTTGACGTCATGGAAGATGCGACAGCATCCGACGCAGAAATCCCAAGACTCTGGTATTCGAGCTGACTGAGGGCTACCTGCAGGCAGATAACCCAAGTGTGAGGACTGCAACAGTGAATACACTCTAACATCTACATTTATGGTAAGTTTAAACAACTGTACATGGCAGCCACCATACCCATGTTGCCCTTAGCAAGATTGCATATGAGGAAACTGCAATGGTATCTTCAGTTGGTATGGACACTGCACTCCCATCCCCTGGAATTAAGAGTTCCCCTTCTTCCCTGCTTGAAACAGGAAATCCAATGGTGGTTGGCTCAGGTGGCCAAGAACCCAGGCCTCCCTCTACAAACCCCCCTCACCCACCCAGACCATGCATACAGACATTTCAGATCTGGGATGGGGAGCAACTCTAGGACTTGAGCAAGTGCAAAGTTTGTGGACAGACACTCAAACAAATTAGAGCACACAAACGGAGACATGAGAGCACTCCTCCTTGCTCTATAAGCCTTCATAGAACATGTCCAGCTCAAGGTATTCACGGGCAAAAACTGGGAGGGACAAAGTCATACCTTCTATGCAGACTAGCTCTGCAGGTGTGGCAACTGGCCACTTCACAGAAAATTACCCTGCAGGCAGCCTACATACCCACCCTGCACAGCTCTGAGGCAGAGTATCTAAGCAAGACCATCTCAACCTGTTTGCCTCCTCCATAAACAGGCAACTTCCTGGCTACTACATCGGGACACCTGACCCCAAGGCACTGGCAACAGATGCTTTCTCAATGTTCTGGAAGGAAAAGGAAAATTTTCTTTATGCCCCCCCCTCTTGATTCAAAAGGTGCTGCTGAAGATTCAGCAAGACGCACTAAAAATCTTGCTGGTGACTCCCTACTAGCCAAGACAGCACTGGTTCCCCTTTCATCATTTGCCCAAGGGTAATCACCACAAGCAAGCCCCCCTCATTGGACCTGCTCACACAGCACAAGGGAACTCTGATGCACCCACAGTGACAATTCCTGCACCTCACCCTGTGGTTGATAGTATTCTGATCCTCCACTTCAAAGACCTGAACAATGAAGATGTGCTCAATATCCTGCAGCAGGCCAGGAAACCTAACACAAGAAAATCTTATTTCTCGAAATGGAAAAATTTTTCTGTACGGTTTCACAAAAGACAGTTTAATCCGCTGGAAAGCGGCATCCCTCTTATCCTGTCTTACCTGTGTGAATTATTGCAGACAAGGCTGGCCTACTCCTTTTTAAAAGCGCACTTGTCTGCTGTTTCTGCCTGTCTACCTCTGGATCCACCCCCTTGCATCCAGACTTCCTGGTTAAATTTTCCTCAAAGGGGTACTACATTTGAGACCCCCCCTAGGAAACCATCCCCATCCCTCTGGGACCTTAATTATGTATTAGAAAACTTCACGTTCGTCCCCTTTGAGCCAACAGACAAAGCCTCCTTAAAACTTTGCACATGGAATGGTCATACTTTTAGCTCAGACTTCAGCCAGAAGGGTCTCAGAGCTATAAGCCCTTATGGCTACTCCAGCTTTCTTAGTCTTCCACCTTGACAGGGTTACTCTCAGGACTAACCCTCCTTTCACGCCCAAAGTAGTGAATGACCTATCCTTGAACCGGGCCATTCACCTGCCCATCTTTTTCACCAATCTGCAGGGAGATAGTGAGAGAGTACTTCATTCCCTAGACGTCCACAGACAACTTGGGATGTTCTTTGTGTTTCACTGTTGCAGTCATCACATTTGGGTTATCTGCTTGCAGGTAGCCCTCAGTCGGCCTGATTATCAAAGTCTTGGGTCCTGCGTTGGTTGCTGCCTCATCTTCCATGACGTCAGGTAGTCAGGGGTATAAAGAATGCAGCTGACGCCATTACATCAGTCTTTCTTGCCGTGCGGTGCCCAAAGCAGAAGCAGTTCGCAAGTGCCGATTGGCTGACTCCTGAAATTTTCGTTTTTAAGTTTCAGATCCGAAGTCTTCAACTAAGCTAAGTACCCCGTTGGGGATCCTTTTTCTTGCTCTAAACCAATGTCAGTAAAAGTTAACAATTGTATTTCTTATGGAAAGCAAATACCTTAAAGATTTTCATTTGTACTGCATTCCTTGCTTAGGCCCAGACCACGATGTACCTCACTGTCGGTTTTGTGCCTTATTCAAACCTCGTACTATTCGTTCTGTTCATTTTTGCATCTAAATGTTTTGGTTGGTTTATTTGTGTCTTTCGGCTTTTCCCGGTTAGGGGTCGCCACAGCGGAACTCCGGTCCGCTAACGATTGGCAGTTGATTTTTATGTACCGGCTTGCCGGGCCTGACGCACAACCTTCAACGAAAGTACGCCCATTCACGCATGCCTCCACGCAGAAGACGCTCTAGCTGAGAATCGAACCGGACAGCATCTTACTGTAAGGCGACAGTACTACCGCAGCGCCACCACCGCGATTACTCTGTTGAATTATCCAGAAATGGCTTTGGTAAGCCACCAGACTACCAACATTCTGAAAAAACGCAAATATAGACGGCCCGCATAGGCCCAAAGCTGCTGATGACGCTTCCCCTAAGCTAGTTGCCAATTCGCTGGTACTAAGGTGCTTTCGCAGCCCCTGATGCCCACTACTTCAGATTCACAGGCCTCTACTGAGACCCAGTTGGAGTCCGGTATGCCGCGAGATGCTTCAACTGTGGAACCTGCAGATCTCTACCTTGGTTGGGTCTGGAGCCACTGTGCAGGCAGCGGCTTCTGAGGGTGTATTCAGGCCTACTGACTTGCATATTTAAACCAATGCCATCTTCTTCTTCAAGGCCTAAAACTCAATCCATGCCCAGAAAACCGGCACCCAGACCCCATAGTCAGGCCCCTATGCCTAAAAAACAAATAAGAATGGCTTGAAGACCTTATTACTCTAATCAGTGGAAGCCACCCTTCTCCTTTTGAGACCTAGGGCTGATTTTCTTTCTGATCAGGATTCTGAAATTTGTTTTCTCTGACCAGGGTTTACCCTTATCTACTGATGAGGATTTTGATGCAGAGGACTCCATTCCCTCTGCTTCCCCTCCAGAGGATTTTTCTTTTGGTGAAACCTTGCATACTCTTGGGGAGCATTTCTGCTGGGAAAGCCAGGATTACTCTGATTCCAAAAAGAGGCTTGGGGAATTCCTTCTCCTGTCTCAACACAGGCCTTTAACTATCCCTCCTGTACTGGACATTGTAGATGATGCCTTCTCGGAATCTAGCCTGGCCCCTGACACTTTACCTCCTGCTCCCAGAAAACCTGATGGGTATTACAGGGTACCGGACTCTCACAAGTTCCTCTTTAAAAATCCTACTGCGGATCCCGGGACCATTTCACAGGGACCCAAGGGCATTAAGGCTACTACTGCCAAAAACCCTACCCCCTCACAGATTCCAGGGCGCTGAATAGATGGGGTAAGAAGGTATGCACTTCTGCAACTTTGGCCATTAGGGCCTTAAACTGCCAGTTTCATATGTTAAAGTATCAGCAACATATTATTGGATTGCTTAAACAGAAAATTATGTTGATTCCTGACTCTAATGAAAATGAAGAATTACAGGATTTAATGCATTCTGCTGAACAAGTTGGAAAACATACTTTGCAATGTGGTTTTGATTCATCTTGCAGGGCTGCTGTCACTGGGTCTGTACTTGGAAGGCATGCTTGGCTTAAGGAGCAATCTTTGCCAGATCATGTTGAAGCTAAATTACTGGATACTCCCTTAAACCAAGACTGCCTGTTTGGCAACAAAGCAGAAGTAGTACTTAAAAAGATGGAGGAAAAAGCTAAATATATGCGAACTGTTAAAGATTTCCTGCAAGTACAGCCTCTCAGATTTAGTAGGCATTGGCCCTCTAAGAATTGGTCCTTTCCTGCCTCTTCCAGGCCTTCAGTCCAAACCCAGAACCAGCAGAACACCCGGACTTCAGTCTCGAGGTACTTTAAGGCCTAAGCAGTGGGGGGCTTCCCTATGGTAAACTGTCTCAATGAACTAACTTTAAACCTTCCAAGCCCTGCTCAACTGACTGTTCCTTTAGGGAGAAAGATCACCCTGCATGCAAAAAATTGGGAACTCATTACCCAGGACAAATGGGTTTTAAGTATAGTTTCCCCAAAGATACAGATTCCACTTCCACTCCTTACCTACCCCAAACGGTTGGCCAGACCTACCCCCAAATCAATGGGGAGAGGCTCAAAAGCAAGTTCTCTCTCTCTCAAGCATCAGGGCTATTTAACCTGTCCCTGAAGAAGAATGGAGGCAAAGTTTCTACTCAAGACTTTTCCTGGTACCCAGAAAAGACTATTCCTGGTGTCCTGTCCTGGACCTGTCTATCCTAAACACATTTTTGGTAATTCCAAAATTCAAGATGGTAACTCTTCATCAGCTGCTTCCCATGCTAGGCAATGCCTGGTTGGCAACACTGGATTTAAAGGAAGCCTACCTGCACATCCCAATAAGGGAATCTTGCAGAAGATAGCTACGCTTCAGAGCAGGCTACATGCACAATCCGTTCTCTGCACTGACCTTTGGCTTATCTGCTGCGCCCAGGGTATTCATGAAGTGCCTAGCTCCAGTCATTGCATTTTGCAGGCAAGGAAATATTCAGATATACCCATACCTGGACGATTGTCTAATTCAGGCAGAAAGCCAGGACATACTATTAAAATCCATCTGGCATTTGTAAAGAAATTGCTAACTTATCTGGGGTGCACTATAAATGAAAAAAAATCGCATCTTGTACCCTGCCAACAAATTGTATTCCTGGGAGCAAGCTTAAATACAACTTCCCAGATGGCCTACCTCAGCCAGAGAAACCAGTTCATTTGGCAGCGTACTTCAAACTGCTGGCCACAAGACCCAGCTAACTGCAAGGAAAATACTGCAAGCCTTGGGATTCATGGCCTCTTGCATTCTACTAATTCCATATGCAAGACTGCATATGAGGAAACTACAATGGTATCTAAAAAGCCTATGGTGTCAACATTCTCAGGATCTAGAATCAATGAATCTGAAGTAGTTAACTTCATTTGGTCTGCAAACTGTGGGATACGGATCCGACCTCTGATCCGAGCCGGCAACTTTACAAAGCTTATATCCGAGCTCCTACTCTTACCCATAATCCCCTGCCAACCCTGACTGACCTCCGATCTAGTTTGCCGCGCTTCTGGTCAGCAGCTAGGTTTTGAGCTCCTGGTTCGTGGGGTCTTCGTAGAGTTTGTGAGAAGTTTAAAACTTTTTTCTATTACTTTTAAGTGTACGAGTGTGTTGTGGTTAGGTTTCCCTTTGGTTAAGTCCTTGTTAACTCTTTTTAGTTAAATTTACCCTCCCTCTCCTTCGCTGGTACGTAGTTCTGTGTGTGGTGTGTTTAGGGCCTAGCGAGTGTGTGGTGTGTTTAGGGCCTAGCGAGTGTGTTTTCTTTAAAATGTCTGAGGCCCCAAAACCAATCTTTTCTAAGTGCACCGAGTGTGGCCATAAGCTCTCCCCGGCAGATGGCCACACTCGGTGCGTCCGGTGCCTTGGGGTTGAACACCTTCCCTCTGGATGCACTATCTGTGCGGCGTTCGACCCCAGGGCACTGAAGGACCGGAGGTCTAAGCTGATCCTGGCGGGACTTTTGCCCCCGGATTCGGCTTCATCCTCCGGTGCTTCTGTGGCCTCCTCCCAGGCTTCGGTGGCTACCACTTCCTGCCTCCCACCCCCCCGGCTGGGACTCTATCTCCCGCTTTGGCGCCGGAGGAGAGGGAGGCCAGGAGAGAAAAATGGAGGGAGAAGCACCACAAGCGGTGGGCTGAGGCCTCTGCTTTGGCCCCCCCCCCCCGGCTAAGCGGGCTTCTTCCTCCACGACTTTGAGGTCTCCCCCTTCTCTGCTCTGGTCTCCATGCTTCTCACCGGGACCCGAGGAGGAGGAGACCTGATCGCCGTAGAGGTCATCGAGGCGGCACTCCCGGCCAGCCTCGGTGGCCTCGTCGAGATCAACGCATAGCCTTTCTGAAGCTGATTTGGACCGGGTGATGTGAAAGTTCATCCAGGTCCAAATGCAGATGGGAGTGCTCCTGCCCCCCCCCCCACTCCGGGGGGGGCTCAACACACTTTGTTGCCCCGATAGCTCCTTCTCCGACCCGCTTCCCGGATTCGGTGCGCTCTGAGCCGGGTAGCGTTGGAGCCGGGGGTGGGTCGGTGCCAACAGTGTCTGGTACTTCGGCTCCGACTCTACCTTCGAGTTTACCGGATACGTCCTTGTCGGATCCGAACTCTCGGAGCCGTGCTCTGAGCTTCGGATCAGAGGGGTTTGGTGTGCCTTCGGCTCCGTCCAGGTCTGAGCACACTGGCCCTTCGGATCCGATGGTCTCGGCGCCGGCTCCGATCCATCCATCGGATCTGAGTGAGGGTCTGCTCCCGGATCCTAGAGAGAGTGGCTCTCCCTCTGCCTTCGATGTTGTGGAGAGGGCTCTGTTGAGTGCATCCAGGCCCCCGCTCCCTGCTACGGTTCCATCCCGCACTCCCTCTAGTTTTGGTAGGGCTTCCGTCGCCCGGCCACAGGGACAGCCTACTTTGACATCTCAGGTTGTTCCCCTGGAACAAGATGTTGCTGGTGAGTCGTCCTTGGACAGTCCCCCTCGAGGGTTTTCCTCACAAGCGGAAGTGTAAGAGGAGGCACGTGGACTCCCCCGAGTCCTTGACAGAAGACACTGATTTGGATGAGGGGGAAGGCTCCCCAAGGTCACCCCCCCCCCCAGAGGATGTCTCCTTCGGAGACATCATGGAAATGCTTAGAATAAGAGGGGGTGGTCTGCCCTCAAGGCTTCCTTGGACAAATCCGTGTTTTTGGAGGCGTTCGAAGCAGGCCCATCTACCTCTTGGGTGTCCCCTCTGGCCAACCCCTTAGTGGACCTTATCACCACTGGGGCGTGGAAGGAGCTGGACACTGTGGAGCCAGTCCCCAAATGTCCTGACAAGATCCTGAGCCCTCCGGCAGAGAAATCCCATTGGAGCAAGGGAACCCCGTACATGCCATGTTGGTGGCGGCAGCCACCAAGAGGGAGTTAGCCCAAAAGAGTCCCTCGGTCCATCCTCCGAGCAAGGAGTCTCGCTCGATGGACCGTCTTTAGTTCAGCGACCTTCGCTGTAAGGTCCCTGAACTACTTGGCACATGTGATTCGACTGCAGCGAGACCTTATCAAAGAGTACGCTGCATCGCCCCCGGAGTCCATGTCGGGGGAGGACAAACAGTTGTACTCCACTCGCATGGCCACTCTTAGGTCTATATCCAACACCTCTATGCGGCTTTTATCCCATGCTACAGAGGGAGCCGCTAGAGCCAGCGGAGCAGGCCTAGTTATGAGGCGCCAGGCCTGGCTCCGACATTGTGATTTCGTGGAACCCTTCAAGGCGTCCTTTGCGAATGCCCCCCTTCGATGGTTCTGCCCTATTTGGCAAGACAGTTCGCGAGACTTTGGTCCAGAGCGAAAAGGACAGGAAGACGTCTGCTGTCGGAGTCCGCTTCTCTGCTCCCCAGAGGTCCTTCTCCAAGAGCCAAAAGGGACAGAAGAAGATGTGGTTCCGAAAGTCGCAACAATCCCAGTCCTGCCGCGGCAGAGGAGGACTGGATGGACGCCGCCCTAGAGGCAGAGGGGGCCCGAAGATCTTTGGGTCCAGAGAAGCTTTCTCGGATCGGCCCATGCAGCAACCCTGAAGGGTTGCCCGACTGCTCCACTCTGGAGGCAGTCGGGGGGGCGTTTCTCGAAGCACCTGGCAGCTTGGGAGTCCATTACAACAGACCGCTGGGTGCTTCGTATCCTATCCAGAGGATGCAGAATTCCCTATTCCTACATTCCCGACACCCCCAGACACCTCCCCGATGTTCCACCCAATCAGAGGGAGGCAGCGGCTGCGGAAATTCGGCTCCTTTTAGAAAAAGGAGCCATCCAGTACCTCCACCCAGGTCAGCCCGGATCGGGTTACTACTCCAGGTTCTTTTTTGTGCCAAAAGACGGGGGACCTAAGGCCCATCCTCAATCTTTCCCTACTAAATCTATCAGTAACCAAAGAAAAGTTCCGGATGGTTACTCCAATCTATTCTCCCCCTCTTGCGGGGGAACGACTGAATGTGCTCCATAGACCTCAAGGACGAGTACTACCACATATTGATGGACGAACGGTCCAGGAGGTTTCTCCGCTTCCGGCTGGGAGCCAGTCATTATTAATTCAGGGTCCTCCCCTTTGGTCTCATCTCAGCCCCCAGGGTGTTCACCAAGGTATTAGCAGTGATAGCGGCCCACCTGAGACTCCAGGGAATGCAGGTCTTCCCGTACCTGGACGACTGGCTCCTCACCACCCCGACAAGGCATCTACTATGCTTAGCTAGGGACTACTTTCTCAACCTTGCTCCGCAACTAGGGATCACTGTAAACTCGGACAAGTCCTCTCTCACCCTGACTCGGGTGATAGATTTTATCAGGGCCAGACTGGACACCAACAGGCAACTAGCCTTCTTAACTCCCGACCGGTTGCACACTGAGGGCACATGTGCGGGCCATCTTTCAATCTTCAAAACCTCCGGCGGGATTGGTTCTGAGGGCCCTGGGGTCCATGGCAGCCACTGTAAACCACCTTCCCATAACGCGTGTGAACATGAAGATTTTACAGTGGACTCTCCAAGTCCAATGGTCCCTTCATCAACACCCCTAGAGTCTCCCCATTTCTCTCAGCAGGGCCTGCAAGAGGGCTCTCGTTTGGTGGCTTCAATCGCCGGACCTCCAGGCGGGACGCCCCTTTGCCATGGTCCCCCCCTCTCACCATGGTGACCACAGACACCTCTCATCTTGGGTGGGGGGGCGCATTATTCGAGCAGGATGGTCCAAGGCACGTGAAACTATTCGGAGACCTTATTGCACATAAATGTTCTAGAGATGAGGGCAGTGCTGTTGTCGGTGCAAGCACTTCAGAGCCTTCTGCTTGTAGGAACAATTGCAATCCAGACACAGTATGTCTGTGGTATGGTATATCAACAAACAAGAGGGAACCAGGTCTTACCCATTCTGTCGAAGCCATGAGTGTGTGGGAATGGGTGATCTCCACCAACCGCTTTCTCATTGAAATGCACATTACGGGACGGACTAACATCCTGGCGGACAGACTGAATCGCGCCATCCTTTCACCTTACGAGTGGACCCTCAATCCTCGAGTAGCGAGTCGAAGTTTTGCAGTTTGGGGGCAGCCCTGTTGCGATCTTTTAGCATCTCCCTCAAACACGAAATGCAACAATTACTTCGCTCTCATTCCCCCTGCCGGGGAAGCCCCGAGGGACGCCTTGGTGCATGCTTGGCCACCCTGTCTTCTCTATGCCTGCCACCCTCTTCCCCTCATGCTGAAACTTCTTCAGAAAGCAAGTTGGTTGGGGAGCAGGATGATCCTCATTGCCCCATTCTGGCCTCGCCAAGCTTGGTTCCCTTACCTTTGGTCTCATCGAGTGAATCCGCCCTGGATTCTAGATCCCCTTACGGATCTAATCTCCCACCCCCAGGGGCTTCCACTTCCCGACCTCTCCAGCCTCAAGCTTACGGCTTGGCTGCTCCAGTTAAAACTGTCCTAGTAGCCGCGCACAAGCCCTCTACTAGGCAGGTCTATGGTAGTAAATGGAAGCGTTTCTTTATCTGGGCAGAACGCCATAATTTCGACCCTTTTACAGCCCCCTTGCCTGTGGTGCTGGACTTTGTTTCAGGTCTTTTTAATGACTGAGCTGGCTGTTCTATGGTTAAGGTTAAGTTAGCAGCTATCTCTCATTACCACGTAGGTACTGAAATGGGCCCTTTGATTACTACAAAATTTTGCAAAACGTTCCTAAAGGGCACCTTTCTTCTTAGACCTCCAATAAAGGAAGCGGTACCTCCATGGGATTTGACCTTGGTATTACAAGCCCTGACAGCCCCTCCCTTTTAACCGGCATCTTCATTAGACCTCAAATATTTGTCTTGGAAAACAGCCTTTCTTGTGGCTATTACTTCAGCCAGGAGAGTATCTGAATTGCAAGCTTTCTGTGAAACCCCTATGCTTAGCCTTTCACAAGGATAGGGTTTACCTCAAGACCAATCCCTCCTTCCTCCCGAAGGTAGTTTCTGAATCTAATATTAACCAATCTATCAATTTGCCGGTCTTCTTTCCTAGCTACCAGAACAAAGGGGAGTACAGACTACATTCTTTGGACGTGCACAGACAACTTAGATTTTACATTCATAGGACATCTGGTCATAGACAATCCGACCAGTTGTTAGTCTCCTTTGCCAGATTTAATCTAGGTAAACCGGTCTCGAAGGTTTCCTTCTCGAGATGGATTTCAGTGTATCATTACAGCGTATCAAAATTCTGGCAGGCCCGCACCTCAAGGAGTTCGTGCCCATTCAACTAGGGCTATGGCTACATCTGCCGCCTTTAAATCCATGGTTTCCTTGGGCGATAGCTGTTCAGCAGCCACTTGGGCCTCATCTCATACCTTCATCAATCATTATAAATTGGACATTACCTCCAGAGGGAGAACTTCTTTTGGCTCTGAGGTGCTCCGGAATATCCTTCCATGAAGGCCGCCCAAGGTTTAGGTAGCTGGGGACTCTGTCCCAGAGGTTGCAGACCAAAGGAAGTTAACTACTTCAGATTAAGAAGTTATGTACTCACCATAACGTTCCATCTGAGTAGGTAAACTTCATTTGTCTGCAACCGTCCCCCACCCCCCCCCTCCGTCCACCTGACCATCAGATGTGTTTCATGTCATACAGTGATGTACCATTCTGATAATGTTATTCACTATAGTGCTTGTGGGCAAACTTGATCTGAGGTCAGTCAGGGTTGGCAGGGGATTATGGGTAAGGGGAGGAGCTAGGATCTAAGCTTTGTAAAGTTGCCGGCTCGGATCCGTATCCCACAGGTTGCAGACAAATGAAGTTTACTTACTCAGGTGGAACGTTATGATGGTGAGTACATAACTTCTTATTCCTGTCATACCTTGTCTAAAGATAGAGTTCCTTTATAGGTTCATAGGTTCATACTAGGCTATCTGCCCTAGGGCATTTATAAGCCTAGCCAGAGTGTGTGTGGCTTTCACCACCCCTTAGGATGAGAATACTATACCCATTAGTTTGCTGTGCCTCTGTCCAGCAGTGACAGAGATGATTCCCGGGGTAAGCCTACGATCTCCCATCCACTCGTCAAGACTTCTCTTGAACAGAGTCAGTGAGTGGCTCTGCCTCACATGGACTGGGATTCTGTTCCATAGTGTAGGGAGTCTCTGGGTGATGAATCTGTCCCTCCAGCACGTCCTATTTATATCCGTGTTGAGGTTTAAGTCTCTTTCTCTCGTGGCTCTGGTGGATTTGGATTTTTTGAGGTGGAGCATGTCCATTAATTCCGGGTTGGACATGGCCTTGTATGTCAGGCACAGATCACCTCTGAGCAGACGGTATGCGACTGAATAGAGCTGGAGTTTATTCAGTCGGGCATCGTATGACATATGTTTGAGCCCCTTAATCCTTTTGGTGCGGAACTTTTGGGGTCTTTCCAACTGCTGCAGGTGTCTGGTAAGGTACATTCCGAATGGGGCGTTGTACTCAATCATTGGTCTGATAAGTGAAGAGTACAGGGGTACAATGACTTCTCCTGATCTGGATGTGAATCCCATCATGATCAGGTGGGCAATGTAGAAGGTCTTCCTAACCACTTTGGCAATGTGAGTGTCAAAAGAGAGGTTACTGTCAACTTGGGTCCCCAGGTCCCTGATAACTTCTTCCGTGTTTAATGGATTACCACCTATGTGGTAATTAGGGGTTACCTTGTTTTTCCCAAAGGGTATGACTATACATTTTTTGGCATTTAGCTTAAGGCCATGGCTCTGGCACCAGTTATCCATTTCTATGAGACCTCTCTGGAGGATGTCTGTGTCTGATGGAGTGTAAATTATGGTGCCCAGTTTGCAGTCATCTGCAAATTTTGTCAGCCACAATCCCCCTATGTTTGCCTGCACTTCAGAAAAATAAATGCCGAACAAGAGGGGGCCCAGGACTGAGCCCTGTGGGACACCGCTCGTGACCGGCTTAGAGTCTGACATGGCACCAGCAACTCTAACCCTGTGTGTTCTGTCCTTTAGCCAGTTTGCAACCCATCTTGTGACATATGGGTTTACATCTAAGCTGGTGAGCTTTTCTATGATGCCCGAGTGGGGTATTGTCGAACGCTTTTGCTAGGTCAAGGTAGGCTGTGTGAACTGCCTTACCCTTATCAATGGCCTTAGTGACTGTTTCGAAAAAGTCGACCAAGTTCAAGAGGCAGGATCTGCCCTTGACAAAGCCAAATTGGGTAGGATCCAGTGTCTGTAGGTCCCCAATGTCTTTATGAGTTCCATTATGATCCTCTCCATAGCTTTGCAGACAAGGCTCGTCAAGCTTATGGGGCGGTAATTTCCTGGGTCTGTAGAAGCACCGCCTTTGTGGAGTGGGACCACAGTTGCCGTACGCCATTCTTTGGGTACGTATCCTGTAGTAAGGCTAAGATTAAACAGCAGCCTTGTGTGGGTTTAGTTCCTCATTGAGTTCGTGTAGCACACAGCCGGGGACACCGTCCGGTCCCATTGATGCTGTGTTTTTTGCTTTAGAGAGAGCAGCTCTCACCTGGGCATCTGAGATGTTTGGGAGGCTAGACTCTGGTGGGATAGATATTTCTCCTTTTGGGGGGAATCTAAGGCAGAGGCCTGCCACCAAAACAAGGGACTGGCATTCATTCTACCCCTGCTGCCCAAACCTTAACATATGCATCTGACTATGCATGGGGGGCTCACTTGGCAGGGCACTGCATTCAGGGCAAATGGAACCCAAGTCAAATAGACCTGCATGTCAATCAAAAATAAATGTTAGCTGTACAGAATGCTCTGACAGCCTTCAAGGACCACATTCTTCCAGGACAATTATTGGTAAAGACAGACAACACCACTCTTTTATATGGTACATAAACAAGCAGGGGGGAACCCACTCATACCCTCTCTGCAAACTAGCAATGGCTCTGTGGAACACAGCCTTTAGAATCCAAGTGCACCTACAGGCTAAATTCCTGCTAGGAAAGCTAAATACACTGGCAAATGACCTAAGCAGAAATTTCATGGACCCACATGAGTGGAAACTAGAACCAAAGATATTCAACATGTTGAGAAACCAATGGGGGGAGCCCAGAGATGGACCTGTTTTCCTCCCCTCAGAACTACCAATTGGACAAATTCTGCACAAGGACTCCCTACAAACAAGCTTGGAAAGTGGATGCCCTGTCCTTCACCTGGAAAAACCTATCAGTTTATGCATTTCCCCCTCTGCCTCTTCTCCAAAGTGCTACTAAAGATTTAACAGGACAAATCAAGGACAATACTGATTGCAGCAGACTCGCCACGCCAACACTGGTACCCACTCTTGTACAGTGTCACTGCTAGCACCATGGCACCTGCCCTGCTGTCCCAGTAGGAAGGCCAGATTCTGAACCCACAGCATCAATCCCTGAACCTTGCAACCTGGCTAATTACCTGATTTCTCCGTTAACCTCCCTCAGCAAGCAAGTGATTGATGTAATTCTGGAGGAAAGGAGGCCTAGTACTAGAAAATCCTATGCTGAAAAATGGAAAAGATTCTGTTCCTGGAGCCAAACTCTGGGGATGGGCACAACAGTGCTCAATTTACCTCATATTCTTCAATACTTAACTGAGATGCTTCACAAGGGCCTTTCCTTTTCTTCCATCAAAATTCATGCTTCAGCCATTTCGGCACATTACAATACAGAGCCACCCCTCTTATCTCCACTGCTGAAGCAATTCCTCAGAGGGGCCAAAAAACGTAAGACCACCCAGGAGAGCCCCTACTCCAGCCTGGGACCTTACCTTTGTATTGGAAAAACTCTACCTCCCTTTGACCCAGCTGTAAATGCAGAGTTGAAATTCCTTTCTTGGAAAACAGCCTTCCTTCTAGCCATCACTTCATCAAGAAGAGTGTCTGAATTACAGGCCCTCATGGCAGTGGAGCCTTTCATCATCTTTCATGTGGACATGGTGTCCCTCAGGACCAATCCCTCCTTTATGCCCAAGGTGGTATCCAGTGTGGCTCTTCATCAGTCAATTCATTTGCCAACCTTATTTTCTAATCCACAGAACAAAGGGGAACGAGTACTGCACTCCTTGGACGTGCACAGACAACTTAGATTTTACTTGGACAGGACTAAGCCTCCCGGGAAATCTGAACAGCTGCTGGTTACATTTGCTGGTTACATTTGCTGCAGGGGCGGAGGGGAAGGCCATTTCAAAGCAAACCATTTCTAAGTGGATAGGCCATTGTATTCATTTCTACTATAAGCTCCATGGAAAAATTACCCTACAGGGGATAAGACCACATTCAACCAGGGCTGCATCTACCTCTACAGCCTTTCTCAGAGGTGTCCCTACCAGGGACATTCTAGAATCTGCTACCTGGAGTTATTTACATACCTTCACCAAGCATTATCACTTGCCAATTTTTTTCTATATCCCAGAGCTGGCTTTGTCACTGCAATCTTGTAGGGCCAAATAGCTGGTCCTAATGCTATCTTATTACCTCCTCCCATCCTTAGCTTTAGGAATCTACCCAGATGTGATGACTGCAAACACGAAGAACATAGTACAGTTGTGTACACTTACCATAAATGTAGATGTTAGTGTATTCACTGTTGCAGTCCTGGTTACCCTCCCTCCAACCCGCTGGCTTCTATTGACTGTACCTCTGTTCTTGTTTACTATGCTTAAGGCTTTCTGCTGTATTTGCTTTTTTGTTGCAGGTGTAACCTTGTATATAATTGCTTCCCATTATGGGGGTACCTGACATCTGGGGCAAAAAAAACTGATGCAGTGGCGTCGGCTGCAAGCTTTATACCCCTGACTACTTGACGTCATGGAAGATAAGACAGCAACTTATGCAGGACCCAAGACTTTGATAATCAGGCTGACTGAGGGCTACCTGCAAGCAGATAACCCAAGTGTGATGACTGCAACAGTGCATACACTCAAACATCTACATTTATGGTAAGTGTACACAACTGTATTTATCTACATAAAACGAAGTACATTAGGAAATGAGACCAACTGTTCTCTTCCACCCTAGAGCTCTGAGGAAAGGAGTGAACAAACAAACCATTTCGGCCTGGATCTACAGGGCCATTTCTTTCTGCTACCTATACCATGGGAAAACCTTGCAGGGCAATGTCAAAGCTCACTCCAACAGAGCATTGGCCTCTTCTGGAGTCTTACGGGGCTAGACACAACACCATACTTGAAGCAGCTACCTGATCCTCTGTGCACACCTTCACCAAGCACCAAAAGCTAGAACATATGTCCAGAGCCAGGGTGGTTTTTGCCAAGGCTATCCTACATGGGTTCCTGGAAACCTCTTCCAGACCACCACACAATTCTCAGTGAGCTTTGGCACTCACCCACATGTAGAGTACTGCAACATTGGGATAGAAGGACATATGAAAGTTGTGTAAAATCTTACCATAACCATAGATGTCCTTCTGTTCCATGTTGCACTATTCCTTCCCTTCTTCCCCTCTTGTCAGGTTGCACTTGCGCTCCTGGGTGACAGTTGTCAGGCTGTGCCCTTATAGGGCTGGCTCAGACTGGGACTTTGTGTTCTGCGGGCTGGTGCGTGCAGACATCAC